>NC_045699.1:66745326-66865326 GCF_009834535.1 Camelus ferus | reverse complement strand
ACAGCTGGATGCTAAGTCTGACTTGAGCCTCACTGGACACCAGACCTCTTCTGAGCTCATAAACCTTTAAGGCCTGACCCCAGAATCTTAGCAGCTGCACCTGAACTTCTGCTTTGTTCCAACCAATGGGGCTTTCATCATCCAGCCACTGGCCTCTCTGTCCTAGAATTCAACCAAGCTCATTCCCACCAGGGCCTTTGCACAAGCTGTTTCCTCCTTCTGCAATGCTCTCTCCCAAAATCTTCGTGGTGCTGATGCCTCAGTTCAAAGGGTGCCTCTCGAAGGAGCCATCCCTGACTACCCAGGCATGGGCACGTGGCCCTGGAGACTTTCTAAACTGACCCCATTAAGGTGTTTGTTTATTGTCTGTCTTCCCCACCAGGAGAGATGCCTCGTGAGGGCAGGGATCAGTCTATCTAGTTCAGGGCACATAGGCAGTTCTCCACAAATGAGTGAATGAATGAATGAGTGAGTGAGTGAATGAATGAATGAATATCTGTAGACTCTGTTTATAGACCTATGCACAAATCTTTGGCCTTTTCTTGGGGAAATGCACCGTGCGAGGCCAGGCACCCCGTAGGTGCTCCACGACTATTTGTTGAAAGAAAGCATGACTACTTGGGGGTGGTTTCTTTGACGTTGCCAGATGGGTCAACTGCTTGACAAGTAAAATGAGGCTGCCCCACATACCAGGCCCCACATGTGCCACGACTTCTGGTGCCCACACAGCCTGCCCTCTGGCAGCCAACTGAACCACAGCAAGTTCAGCCAAATCCCCCCAGGCCACTATCAGAGGTGCTATCGTCCACCCGCCATCAGCATCAGGGTGGCCGCCACAGAGGGAGGAGGGAGCACCCTTCCTGAGGAGCTGGGATCGATGGGAAGAGTGAATTAGTCAAGGGGAGTGACTAATGAGGAAATAATCAGGTTATACACATCACAAAAATGTCTGCACATCAGGGAGAGAAGTGGGTTTAGGGGAAGACAGGGGAAGCTTTGGGGGAGGTGTGCGCAGTGGGAGACTGCCCAGTCACCAATCCCCACCCCTGCCCCTGGGCCACTGTGTCTGTGGGTGATAAGAGCAGCCTCACAGGGGTGCCGGAGGATCTGGCGAGACCACGCACAGAAAATCCTCGATGCTCCAAAAACGTCAGCTCTTAATATAGTCATGAAGACACCCTGCCCCCAGGACCTGCTCCCGGGGTCCGCAGTGGCTGTGGCGACCCCTCTGCTGAGCACCCTGCCTCACCTTCAAGCCTCCCTCGCCCTAGGTGCGAGCCAGGCAGGTACCATCAGTCCCACATAACAGAAAGAACTGAGGCTCGAAGTCTCACGGGAATGGAGGCCCTGGAATCCTGAGCTATCAGTTGAACAATGGGAGGGACCAGGGGTCTGTTCCAATTTAGAACTCTCTGAGGTCCCAATCTGTCTGGGCAGAGGTCAGTCTAAGACAGAGAGGGTCCAACCTGAACTTCCAGGCTTCTAGGAGGTCAGCCCATTTATAGCCAATGGTTGGTGGGACCGGACAGGGTCTGGACAGCACCAGGAAGGGGGGTGAGAACAGCCATCCTGTATGCTAAGCAATGTGCAGTCCCAAGAGGCTTACCAGCTGGATCTCACTGGACTCTGGCCCCAGCCCAGAGAGGGATCTGAGGACACGGAGGCTCAGAGAAATGATGTCGCCTGCCCCAGTCACACAGCGCGTTCACAGGAAGCAAGAGAGTGGGTTTCGAACTTGGGTCTGAGGGACCCCAGGGATTTTGCCTTTGCCATTACAGGATGCCGCTGATACAGAGGACAGCATCTAGTAGGCCTGACTCAAAGCCCAGCCCAGCAAATGACCTTCCATGTGACCTTGGGCATGCCAGCTCCCTGGCCTAAAGATCCAGGTGGACCGCGGGGTTTGAGCAGTTCTCACATGGCAGGGCTAATATGGAAACATCAAACGCCAAAAGTCCAACACACAGTAGGCACTCAGGAAACGTCCAACCAGTATAAGCTGGGGTCAGGTCCAGGTTCCAATTTCAGCGGAAGGAGGGCAGGTAGGGAAACTGAGGCAGGTGGCAGTTGCCGCATGGGGCAGAGTCCACCCAGATAGGATTAAGAGGAGGGTGGGGGGTGGGAGGTGAGCTGACTGATGCCTCCTCCCCGCCCCTCCCTCCCAGCTGACTCTGGGGGCTGGCTTGGGTTCCCGGGTGGCTGGGGAGGCCCTGTGAGCTCGCGGCTTGCCCTGTCAGAAGCCACTTCTCAGATCCTTCCTCCTGCTTCCTCAGTACCTGGCTGGACACTGGGCACAGAGGAGAATCAGACCCAGATCTCTGCCTTGAGGAAGCCCCAGACTGGTGGAGAGGCACACTGGACGGGGCGGATCTAACCCAGACTAGCCATGAGTCAGGTGTCTGCCTGGACACAGAGTGGCCTCGTCACTGCTGACGGCCCCGTGGGGCGTGGGGGGCATGCAGGCAGGCTCAAATCCTAGCTCTTCAACTCACCAGCAGTGTGCCTTAGTCAGGGATGTCCCCTCATATCTCCATGTCTCACCTTCCTCCTGGCAAAATGAGGACCACGTGAGTACCTCCTCGTGAGGATGCCAAGGGCTTTCAGCCAGCTGACCTCAGGCCAACACCAGGTTTGGTCCTGTTCCTGCGGGCAAGGGGTTGCCACAATTTGAGTTGTTGAGACCCATTGCACTGAGGTCACTGAAGGCTCTGGGAGTATGGTGACTCGCCCCAGCCCAACCCAGCTCCTGAGAGACCCAGCTGGCTCTGAGGCTAGGACCCCAACTGTAAGCTCCATAAGGACAGGGACCCGTCTGTCTGCTTCATTGTTCACTCCCATCCCCAGCCCAGGGAGTGGGAAGGGGAAAGAAGGGGGAGGAAATGGAGATGAGTCATCGAGGATTTCACCATGGAGGGAAGGATGGGGAGGACATTCTAAGCAGAGGGGACAGAGTGGGCAAAGGCAGGGAGCTGTGAAAAAGGCCACTGTGCTCAGAACACTAAAGCCACCCAGCACTCCTGGATGAGAATGAGAGGCAGGCAACAGAATCTGGGTCAGTGGTGTACTGTAAATGCTTAACAACTGGGAGTGGGGAAAGGAGAGCGGCCCTGAGTTGTAGCATTTGCCAATTTACATGGTCTAAATGTGTAAATTCTCCCACCATGGCTGATTTCAAGTTACCAATGTGACATCAACTAGCTCCCAAAACTGAAAATTTCACAATTAGCTCTTGTGAGCCAGTACGAGCAGGGAGCCATGGGGAGGTCAGGGCTGCCTGGCTGGACCTCCCCTCTTCTCACATGTGGGAGGCTATTTCCCGGCAATGATGCCTCTGTGGGTCTCAGTGGAGCAGTGGGCTAATGGCTCGTGGGCAGAGGCAGGGCCGACAAGGCGATTTCAAGTCCAAGGGTAGTGACATCTCTATCTGCACTTCCCTCCTCATCTCCAACTAGGGCAGAAATAGGGTGATGGACCATTGGAAGGAGGCTAGAACCCTGCTCAGGCCCTCTGCCCACCTGCTGTCCCCCATCCCAGCTGGGGAGCCACAGGGCCCATCCAAAAGGTGGTGGCAGGGTCACCTTGGGGAGAGTTATTGGAACCTAGATGGAAGCAGGAAGATATTATACACCGAAGGCCACAGCCAAGGACACTAATCTGAACAGACAAAGAATCAATGGGAATTTCTATTTAGAGAGGAAATCAATAGGAATTTCAAGGTAGGAAAAAGGGGAATTACCTTTAATTGGCGTTCTCGCCCAGTTGGGTCTCTGGTGAGGCCAGGGCTCACCAGGCCTTTGAGGGACAGCCAGACAGGACCCTACCCTGCCCTGGCCCCTGGTGTTCCTCCCATCAGGTAAGAGACCCCTCCTTTCACAGAGCCCTTTGGCCTCTGCTTAGGATACCAGGGTTGAGTAGGCAAACAGAGGCCTCTGGAATCAGGCACTCAGATCACCATTTCCTTATCTGTTGGGTGAGGACAATAGACGCACTTGCTTCATTGGTGGAGCAAATTTGGATGTGTGAGGCACAGAGAGTTTAAACAATTTGCCAAAGATCACACAGCTAGGAAACAGGTACTGAGATTTGAACCCAGGCCAGCCTGGCACCAGAACCTAGGCTCTAACCACTGTGCTTGGCTGCCCCATAGCAGGTGTTCATCCCTGCTAGAGGTGTCCTGGATCATCCGTGTCCCATCTTGGGGAAATCAGGTGGTTGGGGGTGACTGACCAGGGCACCAGGGCCTGCCTGAGAGAGGGCCAGGGAGGTTCCAGCCACGTGGGGAGGGCCCTGAGACTGGCTGCCCCCACTGCCGCCTCCCCCTACACACACACATGCACACACAGACATCACCCGGGGCCACATACCCACAAGGAAAAGGATGCTCTTGGGAGGAGGCCTGGGCCCACCCAGGTTCCTAAGCAGACCCCACCAGAGGGCAGATCTGGCTGCTGAACAGTGCCCGGCAAAGAAACTGCAGTGGAATCAGGGAGCCCACTCCTCCCCAAGAAATGGGAGCTCCACACAAAGCTGGGGGGCAACGGGGGGGGCTTGAGCCTGGACCAGGGTCACAGCAAAGGAACTCCCCTGGGCTGAGGGCCTACTATGAGCCAGGCCCTGTGCCAGGGGCTTATTGTCTCACTAGATCCTCCTACCCACCCTATGGGAAATGGGGGACTGTCACCCCAGAAGCAGAGCTGAAGAAGCAGGAGAGAGGAGGGCCAGCCCCCCCACCAAAGTGGGATCTTGTGCACATTCCTAAGGAAATGCATTGGTCTAATGACTTTCCAGACTTCAATGAAATAGATTTAGAGGAAGTTGGTGAGGAAGGAGCAGTTGAAACCACAAAGTAGGGGCAATGGGGGAGGAGTCTGGGGAGAATGCTTCCATATATGCTGGCCCCCACCCCAGGCCCTACAGGCTTCCCCCGATGGAGACGCTCCCTTGGCCTCTCTGTTTAATTTTACAGATAAAAACTAAGGCTGGCGGGGTGGGAGGAACTTGCCCAAGATCACGTGGCTTGAAGGAGGCAGCAGAATCTGAGCTCGGGCTGCTCTCCCACTGCCCACATCCCCTTACTTGGCCTGGAGGGTACAGCAGGCTGGGGCTTCTGAGGTCCCTTGGCAGCAGGGGAGGGAAGAGGAAGAGAGAGGTACAGAGTGGGCAAAAATTTCGAGTCAGAGTCAGAGCCAAATCTGGCGCCTATGGAGATTCGGCGGCATGTGGGCAGGGAGACTGAGGTAGGTTGAGTTGTAAGGACAGAGCCAGTCAGGCAGACCCCTGATGCTGGGAAGCCACCACCCCAACTTCCCTTGCTATTCCTCCCTGAACCTGCAGGGGGCGCCAAGGACACAGGGGCCATGAGAGGGCTGGAGCCAAATGTGGGGGTGGAATTCGGCATCAGCCCCTCACAAGTCAAAGGGTTTGACCTCTCTGACTTCAGTTCCCTCATCTGTGAAAAAGGGGGAACCACACTTCCATATAGGTTGTCGTAAAGCTTGAAAAAACCCTGGAATGTAAGGTATTGTTCCTGAGGAAGCACTAAGGGACATTTGTGGAAGGAGGTCCCTGGACAGGTGGATGGATGAGTGTGGCTGAGCAGGTGAAGGAATGACCGTGTCCTTCCCCGACCGGCCAGCCTGCCAGAGGTCCCCAGAGTGATGTCCCACGTGCCCAAGGGACACCCCTACCCAGGTACACTGGGTCCAGACCGTTTTGGGGAGCAAAGGCCCAAACCCAAAATGAACCTGGGCTAAGGGTTCTCTCTAGGAATCTGAGCTGTTGGGGCTCCACTGAGGCCCCGACTCTGGGCACCAGCTCTTTTTCTGAAATTTCAGGACAACCTGCAGGTGTGGGTTATAAGCCCTGCTTTCCTGGTGAGGAAACAGCCCCAGGACAGGAAGCGGCTCATCCAAGACCCCCTGGGCCCTGGTCTGCCTGATTCTGCCCCCACACCACCCTTCCTGGACAGGTAGGGCTTGGGGTCTGCATCCAGCCCTCCCGCCCCCAGGAGTAGGGGGAGTCTGCCTCCTCGCCCCTCCTCCGCACCCCTTATCCAGACCTGCCAGGGTCTCAGGCAGAGATGAGGCCTGTCCCTGCCCTCTGTTGGGTCAGCTGGGCTCGGCTGGAGCTGTGGGTTATTGGAAGCTGTCGGGGCTCTGCTCATCTCATTAAGTCTGGGAGCGGGGTCAGCGGTTTTTACAGGCCCCATAAAGCACCGCTCGTGGCCACTTCAGCACACAGCTCACCCTGGTACCTTGTCCATCCCCAGGCCAGGGAGGATGAGTTTCTCCCCAGAGGGACTAATCTCTCAGACTCTTAAAATCACCAGAAATGCCATGGGGGTCTGTGCCCCCAGAGATAATTACAGGGTGACACCTCCAGCCTGGAGGTAGGTGTGGGGGGACCAGAGTCCGCTCGACAGAGGCCCCTGGCTTGTCTGAACTCATGGGGCAGGCACTGTGCTGATGAGCAGTTTGAGCTGGTTATCTCATTAAGGCCTCAAAACAGTCCTATACTGGAGACGGTATCATTAGCCCCATTTTACTGTTGCAGAAACCGAGGCTGGGAGGGGTGAGCCACACTTGGCCAAGGTCAGGGAGGTAGAGCTGGAATTTGAACCCAGAGCCTAACTCCTAAGGGCCCTGCACTGACTGCCGCCCCACGTGGCAGTTTAAACACTGCCTCTGGCTTCAGCAAGGAACCCCAAATGCCTCAGCACCCCTGCTTGTGTGCAGAAGTGCAGCCACGGGAGCAACAATACAAAATCCTGTCTGGTTTCCAGCCCCACCTGCATGTTGCAGAATCTCACCAGCCGCCAGAGACACCCCACATCTTCCCAGAGGGTGTCTCGTCTGGGCTCTGAAGCCTGTCTGTTCATGTCCCTCGTTCCAGCCCTGGCATGGATGTCCCTAGTTGGCCATCACTACTTGGACAGGGCAAGTTCCCTCCTGCTCTGTGCCTCTGCCACTCAGCTTTTGAACACCCACTCTGTCCCTCTGAAGGAGCAATCCCCCAGCCCCAGCCTCCCAAGCCAGGACCTCACCTCTGAGCATGGGCAAATCCTGTCCCAATGGCTGGGCAGTGGTCGAGCCCTGGAGCTATGGTCTGCCAGTTCTGGTCCAGGCTTGGACTGCTGCGTGAAGCTCCACGAGCCTTACTTGCCTCATCTGTAAAGTGGAGGCAGCTGTGAGGAACACAGGTCTCATCCTGCATGGGGCCTTGAGGCTCCTGCTACCTAGTTCTTCCCGCTCACCCCGACCCTGCACCACTCCCCTCCTTAGCAGCCCCTCCCACCCAGAACTCCTGCCCAAAAGGGGGTCCCCAACCCCATATGCCCCCTAGACACTGCTCCACAGGAGACACCCTCAGGCCTTTTCTTCAGCCCCACAGCTGCCACCCCCTCCCCACCTCTCAGCACTCACATCCCTCACTGCACCCCTCCCAGATCAGCTTGGTGGGAGGTGAGGCAGAAGAGGAGGCCACGGCCTGGGAGTCACACCTGAGGCCTTAAGGTCTTGAAAACAAGGGTACCCCAGATGTAGGGGGCAGGAGGGCTGAGGGTGTCACCCCCACTGCCTCAGTGTGGAAACCTTGCTGGGAAGCACTAATTGGCTGATGTTGCCATAGTGGGGGCGGCAGGGGCAGAGGGCAGGGACCAGAGTCCCTGTGAGATGTCACAACAGCGTGAGATACACAGCCTGCTCTCTGGCCACGCAAGTGCACACACACACCCCCCAAATGCACAGAATCCTCTGCGGTCCGGCTTACTCCCTAATCTGAAACCTCAGGCACACCTGTTACCAGGGAAAATCTGACCCAGAACATTTTGGAAGTTCAGACTTGACACATGGGCCTCTGACACGTGTGCTGACTCATGTGTACACCAGCAAACAGCCACGTACAAGAGTATATACAGGTGTGCATGGTGCAGACACAAGTGAAACATGCATCCTCTTTAGGCATGGACACGTGCACACACCCATCCACAGGCACACATACACAAGTTCACAGACCTGCAGACCCCTGAACCAGTGCACATGCGTATGCATTCACCACTTGTGGAAGAGCCCAGCCCCGCCTGCCCCTCTCCATGCCATAGGTAAGTCATCCGGATGCTGCTCTTCCTGCCCTGACCCTCATGCTCCAGGGAGCCCTTCAGGCAGGCACTCTTCTGGGCCCTTGAAAGTCCCTCAGGTGGCTGTGCATGGCAGAGAAGTGGGGTGCAAAAGAACAGCCCCTCCATCACAGCAACTGAGATTGCCTGTGCCCAGCACACCATCAGCACTGTGCCCACCTAGGCCTCTGGAACCTGGAGCCCCCAGAGCCAGAGTAAGCCCCCCACACCAGCCAAGCAGCCATCTTTGTGCCCTCTCCATGGGCACCCAGAAGATGGGTATGTCAGAGGGCAGCGGGGTGATTTCCCAAGAAGGGAGGAAGGGGATGATAGCTCTCACCCTCGTAGTCAAAGTCAATTGATATTCAACAATGGTACCAACACTACTCAACAGGGGAAAATATTCTTTTCAATAAATGATGCTGAGAAAGTGGATATCCACATGCAAAAGAATGAAGTCAGACCCCTACCTCTGCACAAATCAATTCAAAATAGATCAAATACCTAGAAATAAGTTAGGACTATGAAACTTTTAGAAGAAAAACATAGGTGTAAATCTTGGATTAGGCAATAATTTCTTAGATATGACACCTAAAGCACAGTAACCAAATTAAAAAATGGATAAGATGGACAGACATCATATTTTAATGAAGACTTTTGAGAGGTAGTTTCTGAGCAGTTTCTACTCTAGGTTCCATCAACAAGATGTTATTAGCAACTTCCTTAGAGCAATGTGGCTAACATCAATAGCTCTTCTCTCCACTGGTCATAGTCACACAGTCCCTAACACTTACTATGGGAAAGGAGTCTGTTTGCTTCCTGGAATTATAGATGTTGGTTGCACACGCATGGTGGTAGCTGTAGTGGCAAGGAAAATAGAACAAAAAATTAGATAGATAGATAGATAGATAGATAGATAGATAGATAGATAGATAAACTTTTGGGCTTCAAAATACAGTGTCAAGAAAGTGAAAGGCAGACTATATCTGATAAAGGTCTAGTATCCAGAATATATAAAGAACTCTTACAATTCAACAATACCAAGACAAACAACCCACATTTAAATTGGGCAAAAAGTCTGAGTAGCAATTTCTCCAAAGAAAATACCCAAATGGCCAATAAGCACATGAAAAAATGCTCAACATTATGAGCCATTATGGAAATGCAAATCAAAACCAAAAGATGCAACTTCACACCCACATAGGCTATAATCAAAAAGACAGTAACAAGTGCTGACAAGGATCTGAAGAACTGGAGCCCTCATACACTGCTGATGGGAATGCAAAATGGTACAGCCACTTTGGAAAACAATGTGGCAGCCCCTCAAATGGTTAAATGTAGGATCACCATATGACCCAGCAATTATACTCCTAAGAATACACCCAAGAGAAATGAACACATATGTCCACACAAAAATTTGTACATGAATGTTCATAGCAGCGTTATTCATAATTACTAGAAAGTGGAAAAAATCCAACTGTCCATCAACTGACGAACTGATAAACAAAACATGACATATCCAGACAATGGAATATTATTCAACAATAAAAAGGAATGAAGTACTAATATATGTGACAACATGGATGAACCTTGAAAACGTTATACTGAGCGAAAGAACGCAAACGCAGCAGGCCACGTATTATATGGTTCTATTTACATGAAATGTTCAAAATAGGCAACCCATAGAGACAAAGTAAATTAGTGGTTGCCAGGGGCTGAGGGGGTGGTGGGGGTGGGGGCTTGGCTAATAGGCACAGGGTTTGTTTCTGAGGTGATGAAAATCTTCTAAAATTGATTGTGGTAATGGTTGTGCAACTCTGAATATATTCAAAACCATTGGATTTTATACTTTAAATGGGGGAATTGTTTGGTAGGTGAATTATATATCCAGACAGCTCTTATTAAAAGAAAAAATAGGGCCCCACTAGGTGAAAGGGAGCTGGTGAGTATTCCAAGCTGAAGGATGTCAGGTTAGCGACATGCGAGACAATTCCCTGCATGTGTCATGACAGACAAGCCAATTACTAGAGCACTCTGCTCCTGGAGCCTGAATGGGGCCCCAGGACAACATCCCACTGCTGGCTCTTGACATTCATCACTTTCTGCTTCTGACTTTGGCAGTTCTCTGGATCCTGACATTGTCCCACAATCTGGTACCTGACTTTAATCTTTAGCTAATTCCTGACCTCAGCCACTTGCCTGATCTCAGCTCAGCACCTAGTTTTTGAACTTACTTTGTCAGGGAAATAAATGTACAACACGCTCCACCATTGTCTGCACCCATTGGCATGGCAGGCATCACTAATGGATCACAGCATGCTTTGCCACAGAGCCTACATGTGGCCTTGGAACCCTTCTCATTACATACCCCAGGGAGCCAGTCTCAATCACTTGGAGTTGGAAAACGAAATGAAACCAAATTTCTGGCTCCTTCTTCCTCATCAGCAATCAAGCCCTGACCGCAATCACTCATATTTCTGGCCAGTCCTGCCTTGCTCTGACTTGGTCTTCAAGATCATCCCCATCTTGGGACTTTGATGCTGGTTCCTCCTTCTTGGCAAACTCTGCCCCCAGTCCTCTCTTGCTTATTTCTCCCTTGCTCCAGGGCTTGGCCAAAAGTCAGAGAAGCCTTCCTGACCCCCTAGGGAGGTGTTAACACATACCAATTTCCCGGGCCAGCCAACAGAGAACCCCATTCAACCTATCAGATCAGTTGGTCAGGGGTGGGATCAGTGGTTCTGGTGTAGCCAAGGGCTGAGGACCAGGAGCCTCTGAACACCTAGCTGTTCGCTCATCTCCCCACGGGGCTGTGGGAGGCAGGAAGAGCTCCATTTCCCCCCATGCCCCACCCCCACAGAGTCTGGAGCCCAGATCTTGGTACAGGAGGTTATGGAGGGAGTGGACAGGTAAATGGAGCAGAGGGGAGGCAGGAGAGGGCCTCTCCCAAATCCCACCCACCTCCCACCCTGCTTTCAACCTGTGGGATCTGAGAAGACTCCTGCCCGTGCTGACAGCCAAGACTCTGGGCCAGGGGAGCCCTGTTGGCCACAAAGGCCTCACTGCTTTCTGGAAGCTTGGGGTGGAGTGTACCAGGGGCAGAGATGGGGGAAGGCTGTAGTCCCTGGATGGAGGCCCAAGGCCAAGCTGCCTGGAGCACTGCCACCAGTTTCCATCATCCAAATGGGGTGGCACCACCTGGGACAGGAGTTAGAAGGATGCTGGCTGATCTCCTGCCCTTCTGACTCAGGTGGCCATGGAGACTAGGGAGCTCTGAGGCCTGGTTAGGGTCACAGATGGGCAGGGGCATGGATGGGATGATGCTGGCAGAAACCTGGAGTCTGGAAAGTCAGAGGGAGCCATTCAGGGCCTCCCATTAGCAGGGCTGTGGGGCTTCCCAGGGCCTCGCTGCCCTGGCCTCCAAGTGGTTGCCCACATGTCTGGGTCTCTGAGCTCCGGGAGTGCTTGTCTGCCCATATAAGGCTGGTGACTCGTGCCATCTGCCCATGGCCCTGCCTCTGCCTTTCTATTTTCATGCAGGTACCTGGCTCCTGGGTACACCTATCTGCTTTATTCTATTTCCAGGTGTGTGGTGTGTGATGGAAGAAGCAGCTGGGAAGGCAGTTTTGAGGATCTCAGAGGCCTGGTATGAAATGCAGATAATAGTAATACCTATCTCCTCCACGTGTTCTGAGGACTTGACACACTGAACAGCTCTGGCGGTGTCTGGTGCTGAGCGAGCAAAGGTTAAGGTGCTTATCACGAAGCATGGGCACCTGTTGGCTTCTGTAAGTTCCTGGATGATTCTGAGGGGTCACATCTCCATTTCTGTGCATCTGTGTATCTCTCTACACATGCTGCTTTGAACTCGCAGTGCATCTGTATGTGTGTATGTGTGTGTGTATGTGTCTGTGTGTGAGATCTGAGGTCTAGCTGTCCCTGCCTCACTGGGGCAGGGGTTGTGAGGGGTGCTCAGTCTACAAGGCCTTATTTATCATAATTCCACTTTAAGGGATATTTATTACTCCAGCCCCACCTTTAGCCATAATCTGGATGAGGCTTTCCAGAGCTCAGGAAAGCGGTCTGGTACATCCTGTGCACACATGCACACACACACACACACTCCGCCAAGGAGGCTGAAAGGCCAGGCCACCCCTCGCCAACACCCTTCCCTGCCTCAGCCCCTCCCCCTGGGGCAAGAAGACATCAGCCTTGGGAACTCTCTTCCAGCCCAGGACACCCTCCCGCCCTCCCCCAGTTGGACAGACTCCAGAGGCAGGGGGATGGACATGATGGTGATCAGGGTCTAGACCAGCATTGAGGCCAGGATGAGGCTCACGTGGAAACTGATCAGGGTCACACCTGCCTGGCCCTCACGCCATCCTGTAGCTCATCATGAGCCCCCCTCCCACGTCCACCTCCCACCAACTGCTTCCATTCCACCCCATCTCCCTGACTCAGACCTTCTTCCCTCTGACCCCACCACCCTCAGTCCCCAGGACAGTCACTCTGCCTTCTCATCACAAACCCTGACCTCTCTCTACTTTGCCCCCAGACCCCTTCCCCAGGGTCTCCTAAGTCACCCTCATACTGAGTTGGGGCCCAAATTCAACCCAAGACTAAGCAGTGTAGGACCTGGAACGAATCCCATCTCCCTAAGCCTTGGTTTCCTCCCCTGTGAGTTGGGGATAATCACTGGGTTGCACATGAAGAAAGTTCAACTTGAATAAGCTTAAGCTAAAGGGGGATTTTATCCAAAGGCTGCTAGAATCAGGGACGTCATGGTACTGAAGGATGAGTGGAGTATCAGGCCCCAGGAGGGGGAGGGACAGAGCCAGGTCCGGGGCAGCTGAACCGGGAATGAGGAAGGTGGCAGGACTCTCTCCTCATCTCTCTCGGAACGTGGATTTCACTGTTCATTTGCTGGGCTGTGGCTTTTGTCCAGAGTAGAAAAATAAGGCTAACAATAGCCTTTCAGTTCTACATTTAAAGCTTTACTTTTTACCTTCATTAAAATTAAGAGCTCCTAGTCATCAAAGTCACCTTTAAGAGAGTGAAAAGCAGAATATATAAAGAGCTCCTAGAAAGCAATAAGAAAAAAGTGGACGATTCTTTTTTTTAATGGCCAAAAGCCTTGAATAGGCACTTTACAGAAAAGGGATCGCCAATGGATGAGTAAGCATAGAAAAGTTGTTCAGTGTCATTAACACCATTAGTCATCAGGAAAATTCAAAGTGACACACAATGCCCCTGCCCCGATGGCTACAATTAAAAGAACTGGCAATACCTAGTGTCGGAATGTGGAGAAACCAGAACTCTCCGAGACTGCGGACAGGAGCAGCGAGCAGTATGACCACTTTTTAAAACAGTTTGGCAGCATCTACTAAAGCTAGAGAGAGATGGACAGAACCAAGAAGTTCCCCTCCTGGCATACACCCAAGAGAATGAGTATTTATTCCTCCCCAAAACAGGCACAAGTATGACCACAACAGCAGTGTTCATAATAGCCCCAACCTAGAGACAAGACAACTGTCTACCAACAAGAGAATGAATAAGCAGGTTACGGCAGGTTCACACAGTGGATTCCTGCACAGCAATGAAATGGGACAAAGTACTGCAACATGCAACGATTTGGATAATTTTCTAAGCACAGTATTGAACAAAAGAAGCCAGACAGAAAAATATGTGCTATTTGATTCTTACATGAAGTCCTAAAAGTGTGAAACCAGCCAATGGTGACAGACATCACACATCACCATTTGGGGAGGTACTGACTGGGAAGAGGAATGAGGGAGCCTGCGGGGAGCTTGTTCTGGGTGATGGGGACATGGGTGTGGCATGTGCAAACGTTCATCCAGCTGCCCACTTCAGAGTCGTGCCCAATACTGAGTATAAGTTCAGTTAGATAAGAAAGAAAAGCAACTCATCCTTCAGCCATCAAAGGTCTCTGACTCTCTCATGCCTAAGTTCAAAAATTCCCAAAAGGGAGTCATTGGTGTTAGGGGTCAAGAACACAGAACAACATGGTGGCCCCATAGGATGGAGTGGCCTGGGGAGGAGCTGGGAAGATGGGGGTGTGGCTTCCAGAAGGGAGGGGACAGGGAGGCCAGACCAAAGTACAGCAATCCACTCCTTCATATCTCTGAGCCTTACTTTCTCCATCTGTAAAGTGGAAACAGCAGTGCTTCCTGCCACAAAGCGTTGAGATGAGGATTCAAGAGGGCCTGGGGCCCGGATCCCAGCCACTGCTTGACACAGGATCCCCTTCCCTTTGTCCCTCTTCCCCACCCACCCCTCCTCCCTGGACACCCCTGTCCCTCTGTCTCACCCACCCTCAGCTCCCCTTCTCTGCCCCCTGTAATCCCCAAAGTGAGGCCCCAACACCATATAATTTCAAATTACTTGTAGCTTTAGTTAATTAAATGTAAAATCATCAGAATAAAATTATACCTTCATTAGAAATTAACTCCCATTTCAGGCCTGGGATAATGACCAGGCTCTCTCCCCCTCCTTCTTCCAAACCACACACAAAATGGTCAGTTAAACTGAATGGGAAAAAAGTTTAACGACTGCACGGCAATCAAGCTTATTATTATTTAAGCACAAGCTATTACCATGTGCAATGAGGTGTCAGCCAATAAATTATCTTTGAAGGAGTCAGTCCTTGTCTGAGCACAGACAGGCCAAGGGCTGTGCAGGCCTCTTCCCTCACCAGGTGAGTGGCTCAGGCCCAGGAAGGGGACAGTGGACCCTACTGGTCTCGTCCCTCTTGCTGACCCTGAACCTGCTCCAGGACCCTTGGCCCAGTCTCAGGCCCCAGTCAGGATCTTAGGGTCACTGTGAACGGAGCGAGGGGGGTCTCCATCCAAACCTCCAGCCTACTGTAAGCGGTGGTTGCTCTGGCACAGGACAGAGATCAGGGCCCCAGAGGGGTCCCTGAAAATTAGGGCAAGGGCAGAGAAAGGAGAAATAGGTTATCTAGGACGGCAGGGGCGGGGGGGTAGGGGGTGCAGGAATGATGCAGAAGGAGACAGCCAGAGAGAGGAGGAGAGAAAAATCTTTGAGTGGCACAAAAAGGAGTTTGAGACGGACATAAGGGGCCAGTCAGAAGACCAGGGAGTGATATTAGAGCGAACAGGTCGGAGACAAGGAATAGACTGCAGAGGAACCAGGAAGGCCAGGGAGAACTGTGAAGACAGGGCAGGAGCACACGTTTGCGGGGACTGCAGTGGCTGGGGCTCTGATGCTCCAGCCACTCTCTCCCGCAGAGCGACCACTGCCCCAGTTTGTCAGGGACCAGGGGATTTCCCAGACTAGGGGACTTTTGGTGCTGAATTCACCAAACTCCCAGGTGAACCAGGACAAGTTGGTCACTCTGCTCTCAGATCCTTACCAGCATTATAATGCCCACTCCACAGGTGAGGAGACTGAGGCTCAGGGGAGTGACGTCATTTGCCCAAGACCGTGGAGACAGGTGAGAGAGGGAAAGACACAAAGGCTCAAAGGTAAAGTGTCCCCCATTGCCTAGGCTGCCTAAATGCTGTCACTTCCCACCTACCTCTGTCTTATCCCTGCCCTAGACATCTTATTTCTCCTCTCTCTGCCCTCCTCTGAAGTTTTGAAGAACCCCTTTCTGTCCCTAATCTTTGTCCTCTGCCAGAGTATCGCCCTTACTGGGGGCTGGATGGAGGGTCAGGTGAGACACCACACCCAGATCTCAGTGGCAGGTGGATGGGGCACTGCTGGACAGGAAGCTCTCAGGGTCCTCAGACCCCCACCCCAGGCTGTAGGCAGCAGCCAGAACCCTCCTCCCAGGGGTCTTTAGAGGCTTTAGGACCTGGGTTGAAGTCCAAGTTCTAGCATCAACTCACTGGATGACCTTGGACAATTTCTTAACTGCATCTGTAAGATAGGGTGATAATGGTCCCCATGTCCTAGGGCTGTTGTAGGACTTGATGAGACTGGATGAGTAAGTGCCCAGTGCAGAGCCTGGCACTGGGCAGCCGTCCTGGGGAAGAGACCCCAGCCCCGCGGGTCAGCTGGGCACATTCTCCTCTCCCACAACACTCAGCATGCCTCTTGGCCCCAGACAGAGCAGTAGGGTGAGCCGGTATGGAACGCAAGCTGGGGCAAGGTGACCAGGGACCACAGAGCGGGGACAACAGCAACTGGACTCTGGGACGACTTTGCCCTATAAAACAAAGACCTTCCTTTTGCATCTTTCAAGAAACCCAAAATGCACACCCTCTTCACACAGCTGATGCTCAATAATAAATTTCTGTGGAGTGGAAGTACAAATGGATGTGTACACTGAGTAACCAGAAGGTCACTGGTTCCCAGGCGGCCACCAGGAACAGGCGCCGCCCCACCCTCAGGCAAACCCAACCTGCCATAAACTTCTCGTCCAAGTTCCCCTGCAGACAGACTCCCTTGAAAGTCACCTCCATCTCTCTCACAGGTCAGGCCGAGATTTAGAGATAGAGGCCGCGTGTGTGCCTAGATCTACTATCTGCCCGTGAGTGATGGGAGACACATTTCCGGGACATGTTTACTGTCACCCCGCGCCCCCAACCCACACTCCCCGCTGCGTCATCCCCTGATAATTCACGGCCCGGCTCCCGTTGGCAAATGACTGATACGGCCTTCACGGCAGGGCCTGCTGGTCACTTGTCTCAAGGAGACTGGGAAGGAAACTCAGGCACAATATAAATGGGGCCCGTGGCAGCCTCAGACACCTTGGAAAATTCCCCAGCCTGGACACTGCGCCGATTTTAAGTAATAAAACCACAGAGAGATTACATGGCCGCCTGACAGCCTGCGACGGATGGCCGCCCGCGTGAACTTTTTACCTTCGGGATGGGGACAGAGAGAAGAGGAAGGGAAAAAAAAGAGGAAAGAGCTGCCCGGCAAGCCAGCTGCTTCCTTACTCGGGCTCAAAAGCCATCACCGAGGCATAGGGGTGAGCTGTGCTGGACATGTCCCCAACTCAGTTAACTGGAGGGACTCCATCCTCACCAGGGGACCTCAACCTTGGTTTTCCTATCTGGAGAATGGGAATACTCTTGGTCAGTATGTTAGTTTTCCAAAATCCAGAAATAGCCCTAAAATAAACCTTCCCAGCATTAGAAAGGTAATCCTTGCTTTCATTCATTCATTTATTCTTTGATTCAACAAGAATTTGTCCTGGTGCCAGTTTAGCAGTGGGCGTAGAGACAAGGGAGTGACAGTGTGGAGAGATGTGAGAATCTTGGTGTACCACTCATTAGCGTTGTGACCTTGGGCATGTCACTCCAGCCTCAGTTTCCTCATCTGTAAAATGGGGCTGATAATGGCACCTCCTTCAAAGGGCAGGGAAATCCCACCCAAGACACCCCTAGTACAGTGTGTGGCACATAGTAGGTACATGTGGGGCCCGGTCATCTGTCCCCAGGCCCTCCTCTCTGTGGCTAGGAGTCCTTATGCGAATCTGGGAGCCCACCCTTAAAAGACCGAGTTTCCGAGATGGGTATGAAACCACGCACCTACCTGGACTGGAAGGCACAGGCTGACGCTTTACGGTTCAGCAGGCTTTTCACTTCTTCCCAAGGATAGGACTTCCCTGGTCCAGGGAGCTGGGCTCTCAGTGTAACGGACTCAGAGTCTTGCTCTGTATAGAATAATGACAGTAACAGGTTCATCATCTCACAGGCCTGGAAACCCCAAGAGGCACTCCTGCCTGGGGCTGTTCCCGGACAGTGGTCAACAGGGGCCCAAGGCTGAGCCTGTGATGAGGCTGCCACCCATCCCATCTGCAGTGGCCCAGGCCACCCCCCAGCCCTCCCATGCTGTCACCCCAGAACCCTCAGTCCTCTGAGAGTCTCGAGGGGAGCAAGGAGTGGCTGAGAAGTCGGTGTGGCCCTGCCAGCGGGGACTCGATTGGGTTCTCGGACTGCAAGTAAGAAACACACACAAACTGAAGTGAGGAAAGAGAAGGGCTTTACAGGAAGGACTAAGGGGACCCTCCTGGAATGTAAGGGTAGGAAGTGCAGCCAGGCCTGGCGGGGGACTGGGACCAGGGCTGAGAGAGCCACTGGAGCTCCAGCACCCTCGGTCTTCTCTCCCTGGCCTCCACCACCATCTACGCCCCCAGCCTCCTCATTCCTCCCTCTGCACTCTGTCTCTGCTCCTGGCCCATGTGCCCCAAGCTTCACCTCAACTCAGGAAACCTCAAAGACTGCCCAGGGCTGGTCCAGAGCCCTGGAGAAAGAAGTTGAGTGACCAACAGTGTCACATGCCTGTCTCTGGTCCAATCTGCTGCAGCCAGGAGGGCCTCAAGGAGGCTGGTAGGTGTGACTTGTCACCTGAGCCTGCCCCGATGGGTTCATAGGGGATGCAGGAGGAGCCCTTTGCTAGTGGGCATAGCTACCCTCCATCCCCAGAAGCCCTTGACCTGGACAGGTCTGGGGTCCACGCTCTCATGTCAGGTGAGAAAGGCCAAGCATTTCCAAAGGACTGGTGACAGGGACTCAGGCTCCTCTTAGATGAAGCTGGCAGTGTCAGCCAGACAACAGGTCTGCAAGCAATTCGGCACCCTGGAGTAAAACTGAAAAATGTCCAACAAAGGGAATCAGGAGTTTCTGTCCTGATTCTCCATGTAAAATTGGGCAAGGTACCTAACCTATCAGGGCCTCAGTTTACTCATCCGGATGAATGGGGAGATGCAATGGATAATTCACATGGAGCACTTCACAGGGAACAAGTACTGAGTAACTATTAGCAGAAATGATGATGATGGTGGCGATTACATCATGGTCTACCTACAATTACCTAGCACTTCCCAGACTGTTATCTGCAAAATACAGTTCCAAGAGGTCTTATGTGATCAGATAAGTTTGGGAAACTAAATGCACATTCACAAAATCACATCGAACTGTTAAAGGTTCTGAGAAGTCCAGCAGTAAAGAAACCGGATTTATTTCATTCAACCAATGTTTTACAAATTTACTTGAGTATAGAACCGATCTTTTTCACATGATCCCTATTAAGATCAGTGGACAGTAATCTGGGAAATGTGGAAACTGTGATCCCATTTTAATCAAACCTGATTAAACATTTTATATGTAGATTTTCACATGCATTACTGTACTAGTTTGGACTCTTGTTCCAAGTAATAGACCCTCTCTAATTGGTTTGGGACAAAGAAGCTGGGCAGCCCTTAGCCTCCTTCCCTCTTTCTCCACCTCTACCTCCTCCTCTCTCTGAGGTCCAGCTCTCAAGGGAACACACAGATCCTGCTCCTGGGGCTTCCAGCTTTGGTCCTGGCACCTGCAGAGACTCCATCTCTCTCTTGGGGCCAGGAGCCCATCTCTGACCCAGTCAACCTGGAGGGAGGGGGTACATGGGATAAACGTAACTGCCAATGGTTCACCCCAGGGATGGGGAGTAGGTCCTGGAGACAGAGGAGGCCCACCACTCACATGCTGGGCAGCTGCCCCATTGATAGAACCTGTTTCAGCTGTCCCACCCCCTTCCTCGGATGTAGATCAGAGCAGATAAGAGAGAGGGGTGGTCATTCCCTCCCCTCTCCTCTCCTCCACTTGGAGGTGGAAGTTTGGCTTTTTCCTCCCAAAGTCCAAGGGAATCTTTCCTCCAGCCCACATGCCTGCAAGGCAAGGAAATGGATTTTTCCAACCCAGTGCTTGGCCACTGTGCTAGCCTGTCCTTTACTCACAGAGCCCAAGCAAAGGGCTCCCTGGCTGAGATGGTGGGGCTTGCCCAGCATGGTCACAAGGACCACCTCCTAACTGCCTGGAGCTGGGGCTGCAGCAGGCGCCCACAGCCCCACAGCTGAATGTCACCAGGGAAGAGGAGTTTTAGGGCCACTAATTACAAGGGATCACACATCAGAACTTGGCAGGAGGCCACAGCTGGCGGCTGGCATCAAGATGCAGCTAAATTGTCTGGGGAAGGGTGGGGGCGGGACTAGCAAGGTCTGGAAGGGAGGACAGGAGGACCCCCTCCCTCCACAGAGTGAACCTTTGGAATGACCATCTACCCACAGACAAGTTACAGCAGTAGTCAGAACACTACAAAGGAGCTCAGTGAGCCCTGCTTCCCCAGACCAACGCCGGAGCCAGATACTGCAAGGGAGGGCGGGGGACGAGGGGGTGAGAAGAGCCCACTGCCAACCTCACTGGGGCAGCTGGACCGGCATGCGGAGGGCAGTGGGGTAGAGGACAAGCCTTGGACACAAAGTGGGCTTGTAGTTTAAAAGGACACAGGACCGAGTCCTGGTTACCAGCATGAGCCAGTCTTAATAACCCAAAGTGGAAAGTTATGAAATTGGGCTCAGTTGTCATTTATGGACTCGCCCCCAGCAGGCAGGGAGAGGCGGTTTAGAGAGCAGAGTGGTGGCAGTTATTGGAAAAATAAAACCGTTTCACGTTTATACCCCTAATGAGTGGAGATGCCTCTAAACTGGTTATACTTGATTTTTTTTCCTTTATGCTTTTCTGTATTTTCTAATTTTCCTGCAATGAGCATGTATTACTTGGGTAATAGAGAAATAATAAAAGCTTAAAGAGAATCAGGTGGTGAAAGTCACAGATCCCTGGGGACCACACAGCTCCCATGGAGTCCCAGGGGAGGGGCCTGGGAGCTGAGGGCAAAGCAGGCATTCTTCAGCCGAGGCCCCCAAGGAGGGCTGGGTCAGGAGAGGAAACCCAGGCAGCTGGGACTTCCATGTCTGTCAGCTCCCACATATCTGCAGCAGGATGGGGAGGTGGGAAGGAAGGTTGGTGAGAGCTCTGGGCACTGGCCACTGGTGAGGGTCTGAGCTAAAAGTGAATCTCTGTGCTCAGTTTGAGGTCACAGTACCAGAAAGGCTCTGAGTCAGAAGCTTGTTTGGAATCCTGACTCCACCCTCACCAGCTGGGGAAGCCAGGAGTCTCCTCATAGGGCAGAGAAAAGATTAGATGAAGGGGCATCTGGCCCCAAGGAGCTGCCTGCCTCTTTCCCAGAGCCTACTCTTGGTCTGTTGGGAATTGGAGCAAATGAGGGGACACCAGGGGCACTGGGAACCTCAAGTGACAGGCCCACACCACATGTCTGGGGTCAGAACAGCCTGGCCTAATGAACTGCCCCAGTTAGGGTAAGCTTGGGCACTGAACTGGCTCATGAGAGGTAATGAGGTCAGTGAGGCCTCCAACACAGGCTTAGCTCTGAATCCCAGCTCCCAGGGCTGTGTGACCCTAGGGAAGGAATTTTCCATCTCAGGCCCTCATTTTCCTTATCTGTAAAATGGGTATAATAAGAGTGGTACCTGTGCCAGGTTGCATTATTGTCTCCAACTCGGTAGCCACACTCTTTGTCATGTGACTTTGCAGTGTCTCCCACCAAAGAGGCAGGGCATTGTTCCCTATCTGTGACTTTGAGCTTGGCCATGTGAGTTGCTTTGGCAACAGAAGGAGGAAGAAGGAAGGGAAGCTACTTTGGGACCAAGACCTCAAGAGGCCTTGGGCATTTCCAGTGCATTCTACACCTCTGCCATCCACGAGAAGAATAAGCCCAGGCTGCGAGCTGGGCCCAGGACGAGGAGGGAGTACATGGAGCAGAGTTAATTGCCCCAGCAGAGCCCAGACAAGACCAGCTAACTCCCAGGTAACCCTTAGATCTGTGCAAATGAATGATTGGTGTTTCTAAGCAATTGAGTTTTAGGGTCATTTGTTATGTGGCAATTTTGTGGTCATCACTGAATGATACATTTGCACAAAGAGTCAACGTGAGGGTTCAGTGAAACAGTGCCTGCACAGTACCTGGTGCATAGTAAATGCTTGCTAAACGTTCAGCTGCTCGTATTAATATTGTTATCATTGTCATTATTATTACCATCCATGGGAGGGGAGAGTCTGGGGGGCCGGAGATCCGGAGACAGAGCTTGCAGAATCTCCACATTCATCACGGCAGCCCAGAGATGGCTCCAAGTGACAAGTGCCCCTGCCCAGGTGGCTGCTTTTTATTGCACTTTTGAAATCCATTCCAATTAGACGGTGAGACTGTGGTTCCTACTCCCCCAGACAGAGGTGAGACAAGCAGGGCTCAGGCCCCCCAGGCAGAGGCTTAAGCATTTTATAATAATCATATTTCTTATGAAGCTTTAGCTTCACTTCCTTCAAATGAAGTCTCAGCAATAAAGCAATCGATTCCCTCTCGCTGGGAAACCGTGCTGAATTCCACCTGGTACCCGCCGAGCTCGCAGCGCCTCTCTGCAGGAGCCTCCCTCTCCGAGCCTGGATGTGGCAGCTTGGGGACCCCGTCTGGCGATCAGCTGATCCCGAGGGCCTTGGGAAGTTTTTGTTCCAGTCCCCACTCTGTCCCCAAGCAGCCTCCAGGCCAGTTTAGGAGCATCCAGCCAGGCACGCCGGGTGCCTGGAGATGCAGGCAGCAGGACATCAGAGGGAAGGGGCTCACACCCACACTCCTGCTTCCCACTGCTGTCCCCCATCAGGGCACCCAGCCTGGAGGGCCCTACATGGCTTTAAGAACCTGCAGAACCAAGATGCCACAGACCCAGCTTTGGTGTTAAACCTTGATGCAGAGATTCAGCGGGGGACATGGGAAAAGCATGTGAGAGAAAGAGAAGACTTTCCTCCTCACCCACAGCCCCCATCCCCATCTACCACTGCCCTCCACTTCCATCTCCAGGGGACGACACAGAGGCTGGTCGGTCTCAGCCTCTGCTTCCCCAGTCCACCCTTCTCCAAGAAGACGCCTAAGTGGAGAAAAGTGGCTGATGCGCCCCACAAGATGGATCTGGGGGTCCTGACCAGAGAAACCCTGCTCTTCCTGGGTCCCCCGCGGGATACCCATTCCCAGCAGCCTCTGTGGGAGCAGGAGGCCAGAGAAGAGCACGAGGGCATCAGGGCAGATGGAGGCCTGGGGGTGCTCAGGAAGGAGCTTGGGGTTGGGGAGGGAAGTAGCTCAGTGCAGGTCCTGAGTTCAATCCCTGGTACCTCCATTAAAAAAAAAAAAAAGGAAGGTGCTTGGAGTCAGGGCCTGGGTTAGGGTGAGGCAAGTAAGGCCCTTGACTCGTACACAAAATTTCAGGGGGCATCAAAAACTCAAAGATCAGCAGCAATAGTATTTTTAAAAACCAAAATGAGTACAGAAAACCCATGATGAACAAAATATCAAAACTGAAATAAAAACTGACAGTTGTCTGTTTGTTTTAAGAACCTGCATTATTATGATTCCAATCAACCCAAGTCCCTGCAGGGCAGGTATCTGAGGGCTGACAATGGTGTGCAAATAGACTGGGCTACATAGGTGTTATGTGTAGTTACAGCCTTTGATTGTGCAGTCTGTATGAAACTTTTCCACTTGGTTCAAAAACTGGGGGGCTGGAGGGACAGGGTAGAACACATGCTTAGCACACACGAGGTCCTGGGTTCAATCCCTAGCACCTTCGTTAATAAACAAACAAACAAACAAACAAAACTAATTACCTCCCCCATCCCCAAAAGTTTTAATTTTAAAAGACTTAAAAAAAAACCTGAGTTCAATCCCCAGCACCTCCATTAATAAATAGATAAATAAATAAATAAGCCTAATTACCCCCCCCCCAAAAATAAAGAAAATTTTAAACACTTTAAAAAATATATGGGAGAGTATGTTGGTAAGTGTGTACAGAGTTCAGGCTCCTCCAATATGACTCATAGTCTGGGAGAGGGGAGCCCAGAAGAGACAGAGACACAAGGAGAAGCTGGGGTGCACCAGGCAGGCAACAGCTTTGTGTAAGCTCGGAGCTTAATGCCAACTCCGAGAAGAAGAGGACAGGGGACAAACAAAAAGCATTAATGTGACAAATTGTCCAACCAAAGTGAGAAATCCCAAATTTGGCCAGTTCTGCCTAGATTACACATTTGGCATCAGGAAGACGGAGTCTTTCAGTTTAAAATGAAAGTGTTAGGAAAATACGAAATCAAAGTTGCTGGTGTTTATTGAGCACTGCTTCTGTGGGGCCCAGTCCACGAGCTCTGCACACAGTATCTCATTTAAAGCCCACAGCCCCCTGTGAGAAAGGAGCACTCACCATCTCCATTTTCCAAGGAAAGCCCGAGGCCCAGAGAGGTTAAGACACTTGCTTAAGGTCACACAGCCTAGACAGGATAAAGCCAGGGTTCAATGCCAAGACCCCACCCTTAACCTCTTCTCCCCATGGCCTCAAGTGATGTCTTTACTCACCTGAGTTTGTGACTGAAATGCATCCCTACTTCACAGGCTCGGGCAAGGGACCCAGAGGTGCAGCCCTGCCCGGTAACAGAAACAAACAAGAGAATGGATGATTTTAGTGATAATGTGGTACAGATTGTGACTATGGAGAGAGTGGAGTCGTATCATTACAAACTGCACAAATGACATAGGACAGGGTGCTGGGAGAGCACATTAGAAGTCCTGACTCAAAGATGGGACCAAGCAGCAGAGAACAAGGGGCCAGCAGGTGGGAGCTGAGGTGCCAGGGCAATGGGCCAACCACACAGGACCCAGGTGAGGACCTTGTCTACCCTGTGAACAATGGTCAGCCCCTCTGTGGTCACAGCAAACTGGTGACCAAGATGCACACAGCCACCAAGCCTTGGCTACCTGGCTATTATCTGGAGGAATCCAGATACCATGTGGTCCCCCCAGGGACAGAAGGGTCTCCTGAACCTTCTGAGGCAACATGTCCTTCTGTCTGTGGCCTCACAGCTCTGAGTCCCATTGGACAAACCTACCCACTCTCTCTCTGCGGGGTCTCTGCCCGTTCATGCTGCCTCCTGGGCTGGGAATCCACCCCAGAAGTCACCAAGAAGCTCTTGGGGACCCTGGAAGTGCCTGCTTAGATCTGTTCATCACCTGCATCCCAGCACCTCATTCAATGCAGACAGGAGGGCAGAACAGGGCGGGGCCTGAGGACCAGCAGCTGAAGGGGGTGCATGATGGCCCAGCGCCTATGGCTCCCACACAAGAGGGCAGCGGACTCTCAGCCTCAGGCAGGGCCTCTCATTCCTGCTGGAACTGAACCAACCTCGCAGCCACCACGAGGGGCTCTCCAAGCCAAGGATGTGAGTGCGTTAATTAATGAATTAGCCATTTAATTAACATAATTAGGCCTCATTATTTTCCTTGCATCTATCGTCAATTTTCGAGCAATTAAAGTTAATGCGGGTGGACGATGGAGGATCTGGGTTGTCACTGCGGGTGTAGATGGAACCGCCGGGGCTGATGTGACCCTAAGGCCACCAGCCCAGCCTAGAGCGAGGGGGCAAGGGAAAAGGAGACTCCTGTGTGCACCGCATGTGCAAGTTTTGGGGGAAGTTCTTGGGGAGTACCAGTGAGCCTTGGAGGTAGACCATCTTTTCCTAGCTGTGTGACCTCAGGCAAGTTCCTAAGCCTCTCTGAGCTGTTTCCTTAGCTGTAAGATGGGTATAAAGTTGCTCTCTATCCCACGGCATTATTATGAGGATCAACAGAGACACTGCACACCAAGCCCCTGGCACACAATTGGCACCCAATCAAAGTTGTTCTGGTGACCTTCCCTCCCTCTCTCTCTTCCCCCGTCAGTTTCTAGACATGTGACTCATTCTTTCCACACTGGGTTATTCCATGACCACTTGCAGTATTGGTGAGTCTCTTCTCCTTCGAAGGATCTCTCTATCTTGAGGGAAACCCAATCAATGCAGCTGTCACTTGGGCAGATGGGAGACAGAAGCTGGTGTCGAGGGAGAGATTCCAGAGGGTCTAAACCCTGAGGCTGGACCCCATCACCCAAGAGTCCAAGGAGACAAGGGCTCCTTGGGTGTGGCTCTGGGGCTCACCAACATCACAGAAGGAGCCACAAAAGAATGGTGGGGAAGAACAGCCAGTGAAACGAAGAAAAATTAGGAGAGGTATCCTGGAAGCCAAGCCAAGAGAAGGCTTCAAGGAGGAAGGAGCAGCCACGCACAACAAATGCAAATGACCATGTTGCTGGTCGCATGTCACCCGGTTTCAGAGGAGGGCTGGATGGCTTGTATGCGGACAGTGGAGGAGAGACCTGGGCTGGAGGCAGCAGAGTGAAGACAGCTCTCCCGGGCATTTTGCTTCAAGGGAGCAGGGAAGCGGGTATTAGTGGGAGAACAAGCGCCCCTGGGAGGGTTTGGTTACAAGCTAGGAGGTGTCACAACTTGTCTGGGGCTGATGGAAATGACCCAAGCCCAGTAAATAAGACCCCTAGTTTGGATGATGTAAATTGTTCTATTTTTCTCATTTATATTTTCAAAATATCCCCTTGTATACCATTAAAAAAAAAATCCTGCATTTTACCCAATTCTAACTTTGTGTATCACCTGAGTAGGGACGCTTGTCACCCTAGTCCTTGGGGTGCATCCTGATGGTGTCCCTCAGAGTCCTCCCAGCATTTTATCAGGAAAAATGCAAACTATAGGTCCAAACCCTTGCAAGCTCACAATCTTTTTTTACATGTTGTCCTTGTAACTTTTTGTTTAGCACAGGTCAATATTTTTAATGAGTGTGCTACTTAGGGGTAAGGAACATAGTACGTTTGAGATACAAATGAAGATCCCAGGCTGTAAAAGGGGTCCATCAGCCCCCCTACCCCAGCCTAGAGTCAAACATCAGGCATCAATCATAAGGCAAGGAAACAAAATTAAAGGACAAGAACAAAATTCTGGAAACGGAACATCAGAGGTTGCATACAAAAGGAAAGCGCAATTTAGGATTTCCTGACATTCATTCGTTTTCAGCAACTGAACTGTCTTCCTTATAAGGTTCAACATTCATACATGAGACTTTTGTTTGTTTTTAAGGTAGGGTTTTTTTTTTTTCCGGCATAACATGTATACAGAAAAATGCACACATCGTAAGTGTTCAGCCCAGAGTTTGAACAGAGTCAACACGGCCACGAAGCCAGAGCTCAGATCAAGAAGCGCGTCCCCAGTCTTCGCGGGGTGGTGAACACCAAGTGTGGCCACCATCCTGATGCCCAGCACCTTGAACTTTCCATAAATGGGCTCACAGAGGCGGCATCCCTGGGGCCGGCTGCTTCTCTGCCATGTGAGATTCATTCCCGGTGCTGCATGTGTAGCAGATCACGCTGCATCCCTTGAGTGAATGTCTACATTTTTTTCACCCATTCTACCACAAATGGGCATTCAGTCCAGCGTGAGGATTAGCTTGGACAGGGTCGCCATGGGCATTCTCACATGTGTCTCTTGGTGCGTGTGCTTTTAGGAATGGATCTGTACAAAGGGTGAGGGCCTCTGTACTGGGGAAGCACTAGATGTTAGTATTCTCAAAACTCATGCCCCAGAGCAGCATCGGGCCTGCCAGTCCTCGGCCCAGGGTATGGGATTCTCACTCCTCACCCTAGTTTCTCTGGAAGGCAATCGTTTCCAGCTGGGGGTGCCTTTGTTCCTCCTCCCCTAGGGGACATTTGGTAATGTCTAGAGACATTTTTGGTTGTCACCACTGGGGTAGCTAGTGGCTTCTGGTGGGTAGAGGCCAGGGATGCTCCTGAACATCCTACAAGGCACAGGACTACCGTTTACGATAAAGAATGATCTGCTCCAAATATCAGTAATGCTGAGGTTGAGAAACTTTGAAGGAATAAATGGCTCACAATGCCTAAATAAGGATCAAGCCATATGGTGATGTTGGCAATTTCAACTCCCAAACTTATTCCAGAAGTAGCTTTAAGGAGACAGATGCATGGTTGCCAAAAAGTCATACAAAGATAAGAGTGGTTCCAAGGAAGAAGCTACCAGAACCAAGACAAATGAAGAGGGAGAGATGAGGTTTGCTCTGGGTGTTTAAGGCTAAGTAGGAGCTCGCCTGGTTTCAAGAAGGGAAGGGCATTCTGGCAGAGGGAACAGTGTGAGCAAAGTTACCAAGATATGGTAGGTTCTCAGAGGAGGGAGGCCCATGCTGCCCGGGAGCAGGGAGGGAGAGCTCCTCCAGAAGGGGGCAACTTAAGCTGGTCTTAGAGGACGCGCAGTCCTCTGGAGGAAGGATCGGCCAGCCCGTACAGGTACACGTGTGGGCTCCAAGTGCCCCGGGAGCCTGACAAGCGGGGGGAGGGGGGCAGGAAGGGAGGGTACTGCCCAAGGCAGCTTGAGCAGAGCTGGGACAAGGCAGCAGTGACTGAGTCCCAAAGGCAATTGAGGTCATAACCCAGAACATATAAAAAACTTCCTGTCCTCCAAACCTGCTCCACTCTCCCCATCCCAAGGGCAGACCCTCCTAGAAATAGAACATTGGCCCTTGATCTCTGTCCTTCACTCCACCACATGTAATCCAACCCCAGAGAGCCCTCCACACCTCCACTGCCACCACCTTGTCCGAGCCACCACTTTCTCCTGCCTGGACCACGGCCCCAGCCTCCTCAATGGGGTCCCTACCCCTACTCCAGCACCTTCCAAATCCTCCTCCACACGGAAGCGGCTAGGGAGATCTTTGTAAAACATAAAATGAACAAGTCACTTGGCTGCTGGAAATCCCGCTGAGTTCTCCTTCCCATAGTTTAGGGGTGCCACTATTTGGGGGTCTCAGCTGGGGCAGCAGGAGGTTTTGTACCACTGCCCTGCCCTGTTCCAGCTTCCCTGGCAGCCTGGGGCCTCTTGGCTCACAAGCTATGGGGGGACTTGTGGTTCCACCTGGCTGGCCCCCCGGCGGCAGGGGTGATGGAGGCTGCCTGCCCGCCTTCCAGCGGCAGCCTGTCAGAGCCTGCCCGAGCGGGCCCAGGGCGCCCAGCAGGGCTGGGTCCCTGGGGCCTCTGCCTGGCACAGCTCACCCCTGAGCGAGCCGGGCCTCCCTGGGGCAGGGCCAGGCCCCCAGGGCGTCCGAGAGCTCGTTATCCCGTCAGCCCCAGAGCCGCACCTGCTCTCCTGGTCTCCTGTGATCTCAATTAATCCGTCCTGCCCTGATTAATTAGCAGGGTTAATTATGACGGCTGCTGCCGCTGAAGCTTGGGGAGTAAAGCACAGCCAAGAAGCGGAGTAGAGACCCAGCCGGGGTGGGGCGGGGCGCCTCGCTCTGCTCACTCCCCTAGGCTGCCCTGCCAGGTACCTGGTGCTCACCCTTCGCCAGGCCAAGGTCAGGGACCTCAGGGAGCCACTGGGGCTGTGACCCCGCTGAGGGCCAAGCCAGCGCCCTCAGACCTCACCGGAGTTAGGGGAACACGGCCCACCACTGTGGGTTTGGCTCTTCTGACCTGACCTGTTGGTGACATCTGAGTCCGCGCCTCACCCATCGTCATGACCACACTCTGTAGGACCCCAGGACTCCATCCTGGCAGGAACCCCTTGGCCCACACTCGCCCTACTCCCTTTGAGAGTGAGCCCATCACCCACTTCCCTATTTTCCTCTCCCCTCTAGACCGAAGGACCACTGTGCTAGGAGGCGAGCCTGGATAGAGGTCAAGGTCAAGAGTGAGGTCACAGTGGGCAGGCCCGTGGGCTGAGGCTGCTGCAGGGCCTACCTGCTCTCTAGGCCCCCTTAAGTGCCTCGTGGGCTCAGAAAACTCCCAAACTTTCTCCTTTCCCCTAGCCCAACCCTTGGCTGAGCACTAGAGCATCAAAAACCATCTCAGAGCACTGCAGGCAAGTCCAGCCTCTGTGGGCAGCTAAGACTGCAGGCCAAGAGCCCTGGACCCTCCCCACCCCGGCTCACCCCCACCTCCTGGTTTCGCTCCTCATCGTACTCCAGGCCTTCCTCACCAGCACAGTCACAAGCAAGGATGAAAGCTTGACTCAGCATCGGATCCCCACCCAAGCCGGACCTCCACCACCAAACTCCTGCACACACCTCCTCTCAGTATCCATCCATTATCCTCCTCGCCAAAACGTGATCCATTATCACCGCCCGCGCCTGGCAAAATGTATCATTACCTGCACCCTCGGCACTTCCCAGATCAATCCACTTCTTAAATGTAGTAATAGAGAAGAGGATTAGGTACTAGAAAACTCATTATGAAAATGGCGTACTCAAATTCTTTAAAGGTGATATTTCATAAAATATACCCGGCCTGCCGTGTGCCTCAATCATTCTTTTTAATAGCTCCATAGCAGCCAGAAAATAAAGTATTCATGAAGATTGAAGAAGATGATCCCATGAACTTCAATTTAATTGGTGCAAATTAAAACAATCCATCTTTCCGTGCTGTCCGTCTATCTCCAATCATCCCCACGCCGCACGTCCGGCACCCTGATTACAATTATCTTTTAATAGGAAAACTTGTCAGTTTTTGTGTGATTTACATAAGCTTGAGCAAACTTATGGGTATCAGATAGGGTCTGGGTGTGTGATTTCCCATCCCCAGCTCCCCGGCTCTCCAGAAGTCCAAGTGGCGGGTAGGGGAGGCAGGGTCCAGGCAGGGGAGTGGAGGGCCGGGGGGATCTGTGGCATCCCTGAGTTCGCAATTGCTGTCAGAGATGAGGCTGCAGGAGACACCAATGTGCAGCACCTCGGCCCCAGCCTCTGGCCATGTCCTTCCTCCAGCACCATGGCAGCTGGGCATGGAGCCAGATGGGGCTCCTTCTCAGTGGCTATGGTCACTTAAGGCCACAAATGCATCTCGTCTTCCCATTTGAGGATGCCTGGTGGGTTCTATCCCCTCTCTCTTCATCATTCACTCCCCACCCCCAAACCACACTCACTTCATTTTGCTACCAGTGCCTCCTTGAAGAGCCCATGAGGACAGCCAAGTGAGATTTTCTAGGGACAAGAAGCCAGAAGAGAAAGTCAACAGTGGACTGAGCATAACAAGAGAGACATGAATAAGGAGGAAAGACGGATGCTTGGGTCCCTCCAGGAGTATGTGGCGGGGAAGATGTGGATTTTAACTCTACAGAAACCAGCCTATGAAGACCCAAGCAAGGTACAGCCACCAGTAAGCCAGTGTTATCTCAGATCATATCAATAGAGATATGATGGCTAGAAAGAGGGAGGTGATCATTCCACTCACATCTGTGCCATTTAGATCTAACACGTTCAGTCTTTCACCCATTCATTCATTGAAATTTGTTGGGTTCCTGCCAAGTGTCATATGCTGAAGATCAAGCACCACATGAGGCCACCCCAACTCACAGGCTTTATAATCCAGCAATGAAGTCAGAGAAGAAAGCAAGTGGTGATTATAGAGACTGATAAAAGACAAGGTGGAAGAAGTGCACAAGCCTAGACGGCAGGACCCCTGTCAAAGCTGGGGGGGTCATGGGAAGGACCCCCAAGTTGCTGATGCCAAGTTTAAGACCTAAAGGTTGAAAAGGAGTCAGATGAAAATGAGGGTGGTGAGGGGGAATGTTCCAGACAGAGGGACAGTCATGTGCAAAAGCCTAAGGCAAGGAAACACATAATGTTAACACCTGGAACGTGTGATAGCACAGGGAGGGTGAGGATGGGTGAACATGGCAGAAAGACAGGCCTAAACTGTGACACCCCTGCAGGGGCTAGATGTCTGTTTGTTCTTGCCCTTTTTAAAATGTTTAATGAATTCTTAATTACACAGGCAATATATGAACACTTTCTCACTGAAAACAAAAATGTAAGCATCACAGATGAAATCTCCCTAGGCCACCTCCAGCCTCCACCCTGCCCCTCTTTGGAGAGGGGACACTTCCCAGTCTGGTGTGTGTCCTCCCGAGTTTTAATCTAGGCCTTCACATACATCTGGATCTATGGAAATACAGAGATGTTTTGGGTTTTATTTCTTATAAAAATGGTCTTGCATTTTCTGAAGTTTGCTTCTTCAACTCAGCCACACCTGTTAACGGTCCTCATCACCGTCTCAAGGGGACAGTCCAGCAGACTTGGTAGGGAGTGAATGCCCTGCCGTGCGTGCTCCAGACCAGCTAGGCAGCAGTGGAACAGTGTGTGGTGGGTGGAAGCGGGAACTCTGAAGTCAGCTGTGGCTCTGCCAGCTTAGCCGAGTCCCTTCCGGTCTCAGAGCTTCAGTTTCCTTGTCTTTAAGATGGAAAATGAAGAAGCTTGTCTGCCGGGATGCTGTGGAATCCATGTTAAAATTCATAAAACTGTCAACTCAGGCCTTGGCCCAGGGAAAGGTCTACACGCACTGACAATGACAATGAAATGACGCCTCTGTCTTCCCAGACCAGGCCTGAGTGTCCCTAACAGAACCTTCCTGTGGCTCTGGTCTCCAGCCTGCAGGCACCACACTCTGGGAGACAGGCCTCTTCCCCACCCTGGTGCTCCCCATGGTCAGGATAGTGGGTGGGAGCAGCTGTCCTCACTCTGATCCTGCAGGTCCTTCCCACCAGGGCCCCCATCAGGCTCCATCTGCCACTCCCCCCAGCAGCCCTTGGCCAAAGGATCATATAGTTGCTGCAATAAATATCATTTGCTCAAGTAGCTCAAATCACCCTTACATGGGAGGAAAAGCCCTTTCCAAGTAGGGTCTGGAAGTTAAACTCACCAGAAAGTCTGTCTTGGTAAGGAGTAGTAAGAACATTAATTATCTCTTGCACATTTTGTGAACACGCACCAGGTATCACTTACACCCCAGCTCATGGAATCTTCTTCACAAAGTCCCGTGAACATACTAACTCATAAAGTCCTCTTGACCATCTCACACTTACCATGAGTTATGATTATTATTAGCCAGGATTGGATGGGCTATGCTGCAATAAAAATAAACCCTCTAATCACAGCGCTTATCACAATAAACGTATTTTTCTCACTCACATGAAGCCCAGTGTGGGTTGCTGACCTTCCTCTGTCTTGTGGCTGTGTCATGTGGGACAAGTGCCCTCTAAGGTCACCGGGGCTGGAAAGGAAAGTGGTGATGAACACATGAGGTCTTAGTTGCCTCATACCTGAAGTGGCAGGTGCCACCCTGCTCCCCGTCATTGGCCAGAATTAGACACGTGGCCTCTGCTTAGCTGCAAGGGAGGCTGGGAAAGTGGGAGAATCACATGCATATTAGGAGCCCAGGTATCCTGCCACTCTGCATTTGTAACATGAGGCATCGAGGAACAAACAGGTTAAGTAATTTGCTCAAAGTCACCCAACCAGTGAGGGTTAGAGTCGCCTTTTCACAAAAGGGGACATGGGTGAAGGCTCACATGCCCATTTACGCTCACTGACATGCATGACAAGACCACATATGTGCATACTCTGGTGACTCCCATGGGCTGTCCTCTCCCTTGCTGGGTGACAGGGTCATGGGCACCCTGGGGCTCTGACTGAGGGCGCGAAAAATGAGCCATGGTCACAGGACAGGCTGCCTCCTCTGTCCCTCCCCCAGCCCTGGGGCCTCACCTGCCACCCTGGGGTCCCCATGCCCCCAGCTTGGGCAGAGTCCCAGTTGTCACCCACCCTGTCATGGCATCAACCCCAGCTCACTCCAGAAACTTTTGCCTGCCCCTTAAGAATGAGAACTTTCTTCAGAATCTGTGGCTGCCAATAAGGCAGGCTTCTAGGACAAATTTATTTCCAAAATATAAAAATTATAATAAATATACACAGTGAAAATTCTTATGTCAAGTATTTACCTACACCCATACACACAAATACACTTAAAAGATATAGGTATATGGAGTGTGTCTGTGACCATAAATCTGAATTTATTCATGGAAATGATGGCATATTCATGCTTGTTTATACGACTAGGGTTGTTGACATAAAAATAAATGGTGAACTACTCTTCAAAAGTGTCAAGATCATGAAAGATAAGGAAAGACTGAGAGACTGTCAGATTTGAAGACACCAAGGAGACATAATGACTAAATGCAATGTGGTCTTTTGGATTGGATCCTGGAAGAGAAGAATGACACTGGCGGAAAAACTGGAGAAATCCAAATTAAGTCTCTAGTACTGTACCAGTGTTAATTTCTTAGTTTTAATAAATGCACTATGGCCACATACGGTATTAACTTTAGAGGAAGCTGAGGGGAGGGTATGCAGGAATTCTCTATAGTATATTTGCAACTCTTCTAAAAAGTTTTTTTAATAGTAATGAAAGAAAATGCCCCAAACAGAGAGTCAGGATGCCCCTAGATTTCAATACAGCTCTGCTAATAACTTGATATTTGACCTCAGATGAGTTACTTATCTCTTCTGAAGCTCAGTCCACAAACACCACCAAAAGTTCAGTTAGATAATCCTCAAAGTTCCACTCAGCTTCCTCATTGTGCAATTCACTCCAGATTCAGAAACACATCCTCACTCAGAACACACACACAATCAAGATCATGTGTACCAACCATATACCTCGTCTCACACAGACATGCACACACAAGCAACCAGTGTGATACGCTTTTGTTAATTCAGGTGACAAACACAGTCAAATCTCTTTTATCTTTTCCATTAATAATTTGAAATTCCATATGCCCTATTGTAAAAACATTCAGCCTCTTCCTCTTGAAGGATATTCTGCTACACACACACACACACACACACACACACACATTCAGATCTAAGAACCCTTTGGTGTAGCCCAATCTGCAGAAAGGAATACCAGTCTGACCCTGCCAACTGCAACTGCTTCTCTTGGCCACACGGGGCCGCTGCTGAAGACTAAGCAGCACGGCTTGGTAACTGCCTGCCTTGCTGCTGCAGTCGCTCTTGCTGCTGCTTCAAGTCTCTGACCAGGAAAGGTAGTCAAGAGTTCTTTTTCCTTCTCACTCCCAGGCTCACCCGCTCTCTCCCAAAGCATAACACCATGTCCTGGCTGGGACCAGAGGAGCTTCTAACACAGCCGCAAGCTGTGCCCAACCAGCTCTCCCCAGGGCCACAGTGAGTCCCTAGTGTCGACCTGGAGTCAGGGGCTGGGTCCTCCCTTTCCTCAGCGTCACTGCATTTCAGGGGCCTGGCTGTCTTGCTCAGCTCTCTCTGGTCCATCCTGAAATGTCTCCCAGCTGAGACTTTTGGGGAACAGAGGCTGGGATCGTGGTCCCTTCTCACCCTTACAGTCTTGGGCTCCTGCCTGTGGGTGGGTCAGAGATGGGGATTTTGATATCAACCCAGAACAGGAAGACCTGATACACACCGAGCTTTTAAGATGTCTCGGGCACTTTTCTAAGCATTTTAAAGGCACTGATTAATCTAATTCTCACAACAACTCTATGAAGCAGGTATGATTTTTCTTCATCCTCCATTTTACCACGAGGAAGCTCTGAAAGAAGAATTGACTTACCCAAGGTCACATACCTGAGTAAGCAGCAGAGTTGGGACTTGAACTCAGGGAGCCCCAGAGTCTGGGTTGTTTTCCACTGTGTTATGCTGCCTCAGAAGCTCACATCCTCTCCCCCAGCTTGTCCCAGAGTCAAATAAGCAAAAGGAGGCCCTCTCTGGCCTTTTCCCAGGGTGAAGTGGGTGATCAGCCATTTCCACCTCTAGACCAAGGGATGGAGGACATAATTTTTCAGTAGCCTCTTCAAGAGGTCCCCAGTTGGTTGCTGCCTTAACAAAAACCCTCCACACAGTCCACAGTCCACGCAATCATCAACCCCGATGCACGTTCACACACATGCGGGTCTAGGTCCAGGTCACTTTTTCAGTTCAGAGGGAATGTAAAGGAACAAAGGAAGGAGAGAACACTCCTGGCCCTGGGCTCAGAGAAAGGGGGAGGGGGATGTAGCCGACGCTGTTGGTGCCAGGCCTGGGTCCCTCCACTGGGCAGTGCACCCAGCCCTCAGCTGCCGTGAACTTTGGGTGCTAATAGCTCACAGCCGCCCCCTCCTCCAGAGAACTGCTCCCAGCCAAGTTACCCCCACCCTGAAGCTTATGCCCCCTCACCCCAGGGAGTGACTGGCTGACACAAGTTTGAAAGGCCAGCCCCTCCTTGCCTGAAGGGGGAGCATCTCTGAGGAACGGTTCACACCCCAGGATCCAGCATGGGATCAGGAAGGGCTAGACTCTAGCCAGAACCACATTCTGGCTTAGCTACTCACCTGCCTGCCCTGACTCCCTAGCTCCTTTTCTCCTGAGAGTTAGCCCTTGATAAATCATGTGACCCCAAATCCTGGTCTCAGTCTTGGCTTCCACAGAACCCAACCTGAGACAGCATGGACATAGTTGAGAAGCTGGGTGGTGGGGAGGTTAGATAGGTGCCAGGAGGCAGACCTCCAGGATGGGATTCTTGAGTTGCATCACCTGCTGGCTGGCTGACAATGAGGACTCACCACTGGTGGTTAGTGGAGAATTGACAGCCCCTCACGCCGTGGTGCGCAGTTAGTGTCTCCCAGCTATGGTGAGCTGGGACGGAGCACAGAGGGGAGAGTTGATGCCCCAGCTTGTGCAATAACATGTGTTTGAAGTTCATTATAAGGATGATGGAACTGCGTGGCATTTGCTAAATGCCTAAATGCTCTAAAGAGAGAAAATGACAAGCTCAAAGTGATCAGTCAGCCGTTCAAAGTGAATGTGAAAGCGAGGCGGTCTTCTTGGCAGAGTTTAAAGAAGCCCTCTCCTCCTATAGCTGGAGGGCAGATGGAGCTGGAGACAAGGCTCAGGACCTAATCAGAAGAGCAGTTGAACTTCTAGGTCAGATTATCCTATGCCAAAGGCAGGACCCAGTGACTTGGAGTGAGGGTGTCTGGGGAGATACCTTTGAGAACTGAGAACCCCAGATCACCTTGAATTCCCTGGGTCTGCAGAAGAGTGCCACATCCTTTGTTAGGGGAGCGCGCACCTACCCACCCTTGCTTGAAGACTCTGCAAAAGTCTCAGGTGAGGCATGTGTCCTAGAAGTCATGCCTGCCCTGCTCAAGATCTCACCCAGCCTGTCCTCCTGGCCACCAGACATATAACCAGGGTCAAACTGAATTGGGACCCAAGTGTGGGCCTGTGGAGGAAGGAGAGGCACTGGACGCCGGAAGAGTCCAAGGTGACACTTGTACCCAGGTCCCCAATGAGCCAGCAGTCTCCCAGTTAAAGCAGGGATTCGGGGAGATGGGGGAAGTCATAAATGGAGTCCTGGCAGAGGGCCCCCTGGGTTCAAGGCCACTTGAGGATCACTTTATCAGTTCTCAAATGTCTCACCGGAGTGGACATATTTAGCAGTTGGCAGAAACCTCACGTTGGCCTCTTGATTTACAGAGTATGAGCTAGTGATGGAGGAAGGACCAAGTAGAAGCCCCTAGAAGCACCATGCCCCCTCCCCCAGCCAAGATAAAAATCAAAAATAGTTTTATCCTAGGGGAAAAGACAAAGATAAGTGCCACTTCAAAGTCTTAAAAGATACAGGGGCCATAGTCACCATCAAATTCCTACTTAATTCACAGGTCTGGGGAAGGTGTGCAGACAGACTTTTATAAATGGGCACTAAATGTGAGGATCTCTGCATCACATGTGAAGGCCACCAGAGGACACCCACTGCAGGAGAGGCACCAGACAAGGACATAGATAGGATGACGCAGCCAGCAGATGTCATCCAGTCTCCAGCCTCAGGCCCCCAGAACGTGTGCAGTGGACTTGTATATGGAGTCACCATGTGGCAGGGATGGGGACTCTGCATGGACCCCCAAGCGTAGGCTCCCTCTCCCAAGGCTGACCTAGCTGGATGCTGAACGTCAGACCTGCCAGCCACAGAGGACACAGAGCAACCGATATAGCACCATTCTCTGATGTGGCCAGTTGACTGCATCAGACCACGAGGCAAGGGCCACAAATCCTCCTGACTGAGCTGACCCAGATTTCAGGTATGATTTTTACACTCCTGCCCTAGGGGCTGCAGCCAGCGCCACCCTTCAAAGCCTCACAGAACATCTTGATCTGTCATCATTGGATCCTCAGAAACACCGCCTCAGATCTAGAGACCTGCTTAATGGCCAAGGAGGTGCACTTGACCATGGGACCCACTGGCACTGCCAAACACCACCCTTTCCAGAAGCTGCAAGCCTAACACGGCAGTGGGACAGAACAGCAGTCAACAAGGCATCCTGAGGAATGGGATCGAGCCTGGTGTCCCTGGGAGGGATGGATAGGTGGGCCTAGCTGAGCTGCCATCTTGGACAAGCCACCTGTGAGGCTGGAACACTGTCCTTCAGGATGCTGTGAACACCTGTTTGGTGCAGTGTCCCTAACAGAACACCTGGTTTGGGAACCAAGGAGTGGAGGTGGCTGGCTCGCCATTACTCCCAGCCTTCTGCCTCCACCCCTTTGGGCTCCATGGCCCTAGAGGTCTGGGTGAGTTAGTTCATTGCATTGAGCCTGCTAAATGGTGGAAATACATTAAATAAATAAATACATAAATAAAACATCCTGCAGTGAGGATTGAGAAAATGTTTGTCAAGTTCACACCCAATGCCTCTGTTCTCAGCACCAACACTGGATTCATTATTTTGGAAGGGGCTCGGGGTCAAGACAGACAGAGAGTGGGGAGGTCTTCCAAGTTTTAGCCCCATTTCTGGTACCTTCCTCGCAGGATCTTCAGGAAGTACTTCTCCTTGTCTACCTTGATTTTCTCATGCTGCAGATGAAGCCTATTTTTATTCTCAAGAATAAGATCTATTGCTTCTCCCCCAAATCCTTCATTTGACCAGAACATTTTTAGGTTTACCCTTTCCGCCACATTCTTGCCCCACCTGCCACCTCAGAGCCAGGCTCTGAGAAGTCGGGGGACCCCCCAGACCCACATCTCCTTTCCCAACATGGGGAAGTTTTTCCTCCCCGTGCCTTCATTTTACTATCAGCAAAAGATTTCACTAGCACCGCCAAGAACTGATATTCAGAAATAAGTATGTAAATCCTTTGTAAATGTATGCTAATTACTTATTTTTAATTACAATGTAAATAAGTAATTACTGAATAATTTTAAAGTATTTACATGGGGGTGTGTGATTTAGACACTAACTTGTTATAAGATATAAAAACTATAAATTATACAGTAATTATGGCCCAATTTACATGCTAAGGCCAAACACAATTACGTAGCAAGAAAAATACAAACAATCAGGTAATTCGGCGGTAGTTACTGTGTAATAACCAAGCTGATTTCTTCCCCAAGTTGAAAAAGCGGGTCTGTGTGTTCACTCTAGGTTTGGGGAGGCCAAGGGAAGGGTGCATTCAGGAAGTTAAAATCACCTTTAAGGGAAAAAAATTACAAAATCAGAAAAAAAAAAAAGGCACAATCAAAAGCTACTGAACCTCACCCAGGTGGTGGTCAGAGTAAGGCCAAACCACAGAACATGATTCTGTGGCCTTGTGTGGAGTGGCCGCAGGTGTCCTCTGCTGTCTCGTCCACAGCAGTCCCTCTCACACACCTCACTTCAGGTAAAAGAGAGTTCCCCAGACTTTCATCTCCAGGCCTTCATATGCCTGTGCCTTAATCTTCTTCCCACACTTTTCTGCCTGGCTCAACTCCATCTCACCCTTCAGGTCTCACCTATAATGCCTCTTCCTCCAGGAAGCTTTCCCTAACCACCCCAAGATTTGGTCAGCAACCCCCTAGGCTCCCACAGCCTTCCAGCCTCCACCATTACAGCTAAGCACTGTTTTGACACGGCCTGTTTGATGGCAAAGCGTGCCTCCCCCATCAGACTGGGAGCCCCAGGAGGTCAGAACCCAGGTCAACCCTGTCCATTGCTGGGTCCCAAGGTAGAGGCACCTGGGCTTGAGAATATGGTGTCTGATGTCAGTGAGGTATGAGTTTAAGCCTGGTATAGACACTCTCTGAAATCATTCCAGAATTATCTCAGAGGCCTGAGCCTCGTCTTGGGGAAGGGAGCTGTAGGCTTGACAGAGCCCTGGGTTCCATGCCCTCACACCACCCTCAGCTGAAACAGCCCTTTGAAGGGGGTATCATTCTCTCCATTGTGCAGACAAGGCAACTGAGGCTCACGGAAGCCAAGTAACTAATGGAGGCTTAGAGCTGGTCTGTGAAATCAACTTGGAGCTCCTCTGCTGTCCCCTCCCCACCGCTCCTCGGGTGTCATTAGGCCCCAGAGGAGGGTAGGGGATCCAATGGCACCTGTGCAAGGAGAGCGACCTGCAAAGGCACAGTCCCACGACCAGGGCAGCACCTGCACCTCCTAAGTAGGGGGGTCACAGAACCACTGACCTGGGAGCTGCTGAGATGGTGTTTTGTAAGCTCTGGTCTGAGTTCCTTGGGTCAGAACCTCCTGGAGGGCTTATTAAAATGAAAATTCTGGGACCCCTAGAATGGACAGCCGACTCTGGAGGTGGAGCCCAGATCATTCGTTTCTAGCCCACGCCCGCTGGTACTCCCTGAATTCTGAGGGCCACGGTGGGAGGGGTAGGCACAACCTGAACTTGAGCCTCTCTCTGAACCTATCACCTCACCCATGAAAGGGGCCAACTGAACGTGCCAAAGATAAGAGGCAGTGGGCTTTGAAGTACCCCAGAGCCAGGCCAAGAACAGAGGATCCTCACTGGACCAGTGGTCCCTACATTCAATGCCCCCTCGTGGCCCGGCCCACCCCAAGGCCAGCACGATGCACAGGGCCAGGGTCTGGGTGCTCCCAGGGTTGGGGGCTAGGCCAGCTTGGCTGGGGGGCACTTGGCCTGGCTCTGTGTCAGGCCCCACAACCACAATAGTGTCTTCATCCCCTGGGAGGTCCCCACCAAAGCGTCCGACCCCACCCCAGCCACCCGGCCATCACAAACACTGCTGCCCCCACCCACCAGCAGTTGTCACACAATTTAGAGCCAGGGAGGTGGAGGAATCCATATATAGATTCCTGGCTTGTCTTTTTCTCCTGTCCCTGAGGCATTGCTGTTCATTAAGCATGGTCATTAGCGAGGATTTAGAGGCGCCCGAGTGGGACCCTGAGGATGGAGGGCCCTGCTGACCAGGCCAGGGAAACCAGTTCTACAGGAAAGAAGTTCATCTCAGCCATCCCCCTGCCTCCGCACCAGGCAGCTGAGCATCAGAGAGTCAGGCAGGAAGGCCTTTCTTCTCTAACAATAATAAGCCTAATAACCCAGCTACTGTTTATAAGCAATTATGACTTGAAGCTTGGGAAAGACTTGCTCTCACCAATCCTCACACAGAGGCAGGCACAGAGAGGGTCAGTGATTTGTGAAGGTCACACAGCCCTAGCATGGAGACTTAAATCCAGTCTCTCTGACTCTGGGATCATGCTTCTAACCACCCAGTTTTAATCTCTCACACCTCAAATGAAAAGGACTTGGCCAGCGGCAGCCAATTCAGTATGATGTGACCAAAGCCAGCACCAGCGTGGGAAGCCCTGGCACTGGCCAAATTCGTGAAGATCGAAATCGCCATCATTCCAGTGATCCAACCCCTCATGCAGCTACTTCACAGCCCAGGAAATTCCCTGGTCCCCTGGGTAATATTTTTTTACAGCCATTGCGGGGTGCTATTCATTTTATTACACTTTTGCCGGTTATTTTTGTTGTTGGCGCATAAGCAATGTGGTCAATTCCTTTTTACGTGCCCCGGTGTTTCAGATTCATCGCCAGCCAGTGTGGCGCTGAGTGGTTACAAGGTAAAGTGTTTGGCTAATAAAATGCATAAAGCAGAGATAGGAAAATCAATGCCTTTGTTATAACATTGCACCATTCTTCACGCAATCTGTCAGGCAGGGCTGCCCGCTGGAGCTGGCTTCAGAGGCAGCACATGGGGTGTTGGCCACTGGGCTGGGTGCCAGCTGGCCCTGGAACCTCTGCCCTTTGCCCTCTGGAGCAGGAGCCACTGCAGAGAACCCCAGCAGAGGTACTCCTGGTGCCTGAGTTGGAGATGGAGGGTTGGAAGAGAGAGGTAATTCTGGGTTCTTGAGCAAGTCATCATACCACTCTGACCCTCAGTTTTCTTATCTATAAAATGGGGATAATAATAGTCCCACCCTCCAAGAGCTTTTGTGAGGATGCAGGCAGACAGCCCGTATGACCCCCATGGCACAATGCCTGGCACACAGCATAAACGGGGTGGATAAAAGAATGGGGCTGCCCTCTTCCTCAGGTTCCAGCACCCTGGCCGCTCAGGGTGCCCCTCCCTCCCCAGCCCGTGCAATGAGAAAGGTCCCTCTCTGGGCTGAGCCGTAAAATGAGACACATGGTTCAAGACAGTGGCACCACCTCTACTCAGACCTAAGAATGCAGCTGCCCTCCTTGTCCTCTTATTCTTGACCAAACATTTACCTCGATTTGCACGATTGTTTAGCCTCCTGCCTGGCTGCCCCCTCCCCGGGCTCCACATCAATCCCCTGCTCAAAGGCAAGGCTGGCCAAACAGTCCTGGCTCAGGGTGTCCCCACCATGGGCACTGAGCCACACTGCCTGGAAAAAGAAAGACCACGGAGAATTTCACCTCCTCATATTCTCCTCAACCTCACTCCGCTCCTGTCTCCGGGCCTTGGATGCATGACTGTGCCTCTCTAAGCCTGTTTTTGCATCTCCAAAATGAGAATTATAGTAACAGACCTTCCTCCTGGGGTGTTGTGAGAACTGAGACAACCTGTGTAAACCAGAGGCCTCTCCTGCAGCCCCTGGTGGGGGCCTGGGAGACTGGAAATACACACACAGCCTGGAGAGGAAGGAGTGTCCAGAGGGCAGGGGAAGGGACATTCTAGGCGAACGGTTCAGCTTACACAATGAAGGCACAGAAAGAGGAAGAGTCAGCCAGTTTCTGCTCAATCACTGGGTGCCAGCACCCCCCAAGCCTCAGTTTCACTCTCTGTAAAATGGGCGCAGTATTCCTCACCTCCTCTGGGCTGCTGTGGGGGAGGGAGGCGGGTTAAATAAAAAACTCTCTGAGCCTCTCAGGACAGGGCCCAGCACACAAAAGACTCTGAAGGGCTTGAATGCTGGACTGAGGAGCTGAACCACCTCCTGGGAAATGGAGGGGAGCTCTGGGAGAGGACTGGATCCTGGCGGGCGCAAGGCTCCGAGGACTGGATCCTGGCGGGCGCAAGGCTCCCAGGCCTGGGCCATTCCTCTCTCCCCAGCACCCTCCAGGCTAGTGGAGGTGGTAGAGAACCCACCATGAGGATAAACGAGGTGTCACCTCCCGAGGCTCCATCCCTCCAGCTGGCCCCAGGGCCCCTCCTCCCCCACCAGGAAGAAGCACAGAGATCCCCCCGCGCCTCCCAGCACACCCAGGCCTGGCGCACTGCTCAGCAAATATTGGACTTTATTAATTTAATTTAATTAAACTTTATTAACCTTTATTAAAAATAAACCCTCATTAAGATTCTCATTCCCGTCTCTGGCAAAGGCAGGGGCGGGGCACTGCCTCCTCTCCAGGCTTGTTAAATGTCACCCAAAGAGAGGCAGTGGCCTCTGGGGCCACAGTCCAAGACACGGAGCTGGGGCTGGAGATGGAAGGGCCCAGAGAGGGGTATGTGTGTATCTGTGTGTCTGTGTGTGTTGGGAGGTGTTGGCAGCTGAAATCCAGGCCCTGAGTGGCCAATATGAAAAATTAGCCCAGACCTGAGGAGGGCCGGCCAAGAGGAAAAAAGAGTCTAAGGGTCTGGGGGGCCCCTTGGGATCCAGCCCCCCAAAGGTGTAGGCCTAGGCTGGCTGTGGAGGTAGGCAGGCTTCACACCACAAAGCAGCCAAATTCCTAAGCAGATCTGGGAGGAAGGAAACACTTGTTTCTATCACGTTATTTTTCTTAAGAGCCATGCTTGTTCCATTTAGAAAATTTGGAAAATACAGAAAAGCACCAGAGAACAGAAAATTCTTTATGAAGCCAGATAGACTCTTGTCCCTCAGAGCTGGGCGATCTTATTTCTCATCCACTCTGGGACAGTTTAAAGAAGAGCCCGATGTATCACTGAGCCTGTAACTACCGTCACAGACCGTCCAGGAAAACGGAGACAATGCACCACTGCTCAGAGCAACACTGGTCCCGCTGGGAGTGGCTTTCCTTCTCAGGGAAACAAACCCATTTCAATATCCATGGGAGCTAGTCTGCCATGAGGGACCTGCTGGGGCCCCCACCCCAGCCAAGGCCTGGCACCTGGGACAATTCAGAGCTGGCAGTCGCAGAAGACCTTCAGTGGCTGGATCCTATCCTGAGCTTTGTGTAAATTATTTCATCTTATCCCTGCAGCAGCCTGGGGGAGGTGAGGACCACTGTGCCCATTGTACAGAGGAGGAAACTGAGGCTTGGGAGGTGAAGGGCCTGGCCCAGGGCCATCAGGCTAAGGGGCAGAGCCAGGGCAGAAACCTCAAGCCCTTGCACTTGTCCAGCTCCCTGAGCCATCCTGGCGGAAGCTTAGGAAATTGGGGCAGCACAGCCAGGGGGAGGGCAGCCAGCAGGTGGACCACCTGCTCCTGGTTATCTGAGAAGCTGCTGCTGGGCAGGGGAGCCTCAGGCAGAGCCTAGGAGGTGAAGGAGAAGGCACTGGACAAGCAGGCAGACGGGCCATCTCCACCAACACCCACGGTCCTGGAGGGCCCAGCCCCCGAAGCTGCCTGCACATGTCTGTACCCAGGTCCCTCTGTTCCGGATGGTGGCCAAGCCACCTTCTCGGGCAGTGCCTCCCTCAGAGGGGAAAGCCCGGGGAAAGACAAAAACAGCCGGGCCACTCCAGATGTCTCCAAAGGATGCTTATCATAGTTCACACACTTGGTAAAGAATACGTAAAACAAGCAGCAGGGGAGGCGGTAACAGCAATGACTCTGGGGTGAGAGGGTCCTGGGTTCAGATCCTGACACACCACTTAGCAGTTTGGTAACTTTGGACAAGTTCAGTCACTCCTTCAGGAAGCATTCCTTAAAGCTGTGACACTGGGGTACGATAGTCAATCTCATGGCCGGGGCCCTTGTGGGTTTGCAGGCTGGTGAGACATCAGTAATAATAACCAACAGTTGTGCTAAATGCCACACTGGAAGAGAAGAACAAACACAGGAGACCGAATGAGGAAGGCGGAGCAACATGAAGCCAAGACCAGAGGCTGTGGAAGGAGGGGGGCAGGACGCAGAGGAGGGATGGGTCAGCCAGGGAGGGGCCGAGGGAAGACTGCACGGAGAGCCCAGGGAGCCCGGGGAGGCACTGGAGAGGCCAGGCCAGAGCAGGACAGGTCTGCAGGCCAGCATGGCGCAAACCCAGGGGAGGGCCGTGGGCTGGGGGCTGCCTGGTGCATGTCCTGCAAGGTTCACCGCAGCCGCGTTGAGAAGGGCGGAAGCCGAAGCCCTTCAGAAGTGGGGGAGCTGCCTGGGGCTTCAGACAGGGTGGGGCAGAAGGGACCAAAGGTCGACAACCGGAGAGATGCTTTAGAGGAGGATCCACCAGACGACATGTTCATTCATTCATTCATTTGCCACTTCACTTATTCATCAGTAGGCTGGCTACCAGGATAGAATTCTAAACAAGACCCACACAGTCCCTGCCCTCAAGGAACTTGCAGTCCAGTGGGAGATACAGCCCACAAATAAAGAATTACAAATAATCATCAACCGTGACAAGCTGGAGGAGGAAAATAAATGTGGTGATGCAGCAGAGGATGGTGAAGGGGCCGAGTCCCTCACCATCGCAGGGGAGGTCATGGCTCCTCCGAGGGAGAGACCTGAAGCTCTAGAAAGACGCTGTGAACACACCAGTACAAAGGCCCACCTACTGCCCTGAGGACCCGGCACCCCCAGACCTCAGCCGTGCTGGGTTGTGATGGATGTGCAGGGGCTGTGGTCTTTGGAGTTATTCTGCCGGGTATGCCAGGCCCCCCAGTTCTTGGTTAGGACTCAGAGTTAAACATAAAAATGTTTAAGGATTTGGGTGACAGAGAGGAGACACAGAGCTGCGCGGTGGACAGCGCTCAGCCAGAGCCCACTTTGATGTATGTCCCGGGCAGGGCTGCAGGTAGGGAGGGGGTGGCAGTTTGGGGTTGGACTGCACAAACTCCTGACGGAGAAGAGGAAGCCGCGGGGAGGAGGACGGCCACCCAGGCATACTGCCTTCTTGCTCAGGGTGGGGGCCCTCTTCCTGTCCTCCTCTTTACAGAGTTTGATGGATTCTCAGCACAGGGCATCTTTCAGTGTCTTCCAGGACTGGGAGCCTCCATCTTCCAGACAAGAGGCCCAGGGGCACCTCAGAACCATCTCCATGGCTCTGGGCAGGGCAGGGGCCGACTCTTCTCCACCATCTTAGACAAGCCCCTCCGGGGCACATACCCACGCCCCTGGCACCACTTTCCAAAGAAGGCAGGAGCCCCTAGCCAGACCCAGCAAGGCCAGGATGGAGGCAGCAGCCTCCTGTCTTTCCCTCTGACTCTGGCCCTTAAGGGCTCTCTCTCTACCCTGGTCCAATGCCCCTAGACCCAGGTGGGATTAGATGCTCAGCCCTGGTCCAATCAGCTAAGGCCAGGGGCAGGGTCACCAGAACGAGCATGGCCAGCAGGAGCCACCCAGAGAGTGATGAGGGTGGGTTTCTGAGGGGCTCCCTAATCGTGTTCCTGAAGTTAAACACTGAATGCCTTGCCTAAAAAGATGTGAGCGGCCTGCCTCTGAAGGGGTGACAGCAAGCGAATGACCTCTGAGTGGAATTTTACTAGAGTGTCTCTGATTCTGAAACACCTTCCCCCTTCTCACTGGGTCGCCCCCGGGGGTTACAAGGAAGGGTAGGTACAGTGGCAGGGCGGGGACAATTTTTACTGTTGACTTGGGAAGGCTCTCTGAGTGTCAAGCCTCTTGGCCCCTGAGAGAGTGTGCAGAGGCGAGGCCGCTCCCATCTGGGAGGGGAGCTGGTCGGCCTCAAGCCTCTCCCTGCACACACGCATGCCTGCCCACAGGCACACACAGAGCCACACACAGAGGCCCTGTCACGTATGTGTGGACAAATGCGGGTGTCTGGGCTACACTGTGTGCCTGAGCCCAGGAGCACAGCCATCCACACCCTGCACAGCGCCCCGGGGAGAGCCCCATCTCCTGGCCGCCCTTCTCCCTCGATGGAGTTGTGCTCCCAAGGCAGACAGGCTCCTCCTTCCTCCAGCTCCTGCAGGAGCAGATGCGGAATTTGGGCTGTGCAATCTCCCCTTCTCGGGCTTCTGTTTCCTCATCTGCCCCTGGCAACACAGCCTTCAGAGCTGGGGTCAGGATGAGGGCCATGAGGGAGTGTCCTAGCCGCGCTCCCCTTTCCCTCCTGAGAAACAGACCTGGCCACGTTGGGGGAGCTTCTGGGCTAGAAGAAGAGCAGGAGGTCAGAGTGACTTCATGCCAGGAGCCCCCTTAAGAACCCAGCTTACAGAGGGCCGGGCTCCAGAATCTCCCCACAACCCTGGCTGCAATGTAAAATAGGTCATGGGCGTAATCCTGGCCAAACTGGCCTCTTACAGATCAGCTAGGCCACGCTCTCTAGGCCTAATTATCCCATATTTGGTCAATAAGCCATTAACACAGCGCCTTAGATGTTAATAACCGTTTCATGAAAAAGTCGGCGTAATTCATGAGATCAACACTGGTTAGCAAAATTAATAAATATTTCATTTGGTGAGATTTATCCCAGCGTGCTCCCAACAGGTGGAGCAATGGCCCTCGGGCAGCCCTGGGGAGCCAGCAGTCCGGGGAGAGGAAGGCCTGGCTCTCACTTGGGCCAATAAACATTTACTTCAAATTCTATCGCCATAAATCCACAGGCTGGATGAGGGAGTCCAGTAAAACCTGACTTAACATTATGTTCTGGCCATTAACAGTATTTATATAGATGCCACTTCAGGGAGGCTTAGATTCTCCACGCAGGGCGCCACGGCCGTGACAGGAGCTAACTCGACAGGGATCCTCTGGGAAGGTTTGTGCCCAGGGAGGCCCTAGGGCAGTAGGAAGAACCCCAGCTTGACTCTCAGAAGGCTCTAGGGGTGCCAGTTGCCAGCTATGTGACCTGGGCAAGTGCTCCTAACTTTCAGAGCTTCAGTTTCCTCATCTGTAAAATGGGAGTGTTAACAACAGCCACCTTGTGAGCTGCCAAGAGGATTGAGTCATATAACACAGAGTAAGCCCTGCACACAGTAAGCGCTCAGTAGCTGGACACTGCTCTAATAATAACCGTTATGAGTAGGGGCAACCAGAGGCCTCGGCCCCCTGCTCCACTGGAGAGAAGCTCTGTTGGGTGTGCTCCGCCTTTTTACTGTCTCCCAGATGCTGTGTGCACCACAGTCACCCTGCAGGGTGAGCGCTCTCAACATCCCCATCTTCCAAAAGGGGAAACTGAGGCTCAGAAAGGCAAAGTGACTTGCCCAGGAGCAGCCACCAGGGGGTGTTGGAACCAGACTGAAATCTGGGTCTGTGACCCCAAGCCTCCCCCACACACCACTCTGTCCCCTAGCCTGGGAGACCGACTGGACCCTCGGCGAGCAGCCGGGCCAGCACCACCCTGCTCCTCTCCTCCCTCCTGGCAGCCAACCTGGGGCCCTGGGCAAACAGACTGGGCCAGGGCAGACCTGGATCCTGTTGTGGTTAAAGAACTTTCCAGGAGAACCAATTAGTTTTCCATGGGGAACCTTCTACCAGCATTTTCACTCTTCTTGCCTGGGGTAGATTTGATTTGCGAGGAGAAGCGCTTCTAGGAGGCAGAAGCAATTGTGTGAAATAAAAGCTCTGAATGTGACAGGCTCATCTGCTATGGAGGAGGACGGAGCTGGGGCTGGGGGTGTGGGGGAGGAGGGGGGCTGAGGAGCCGGGGTGGGGGGGACTGGGAACGGGGGTGGAGGTCCCTCCATGATCTTGGTACAGAATCACCTTCCACATGCGTGGTCTTGAAGCAGCACCAAGACAAAGGCCAGCTCCTCTCCGCTCACCCTGGAGGCGGCCGGGCTGGTGGATTGGCCCCCTTATCTGCAAGGCTTCATTAAGCCGCAGCTCAAAATGAGGCCTGGTGAAGGGAGGTGGCCCCTCCCTTCATCAGCATGCTGATTCTCACTCATCTGTCTCCACTGAGCTTCTGCCCTTACCTCACACTATGCTTTTAACAAGACTGGGAAGTGGTGGGACAGAGCCTGGCTCATAGATAATGTCCAGTAAACGGTGGCAAAGATATCATTAGATCCCATTTTACAGACGAAGAAACCAAGGCTCACAAGGGTGGGCTGGCCGTCCTCAAAAGAGGCAGGGCCAGAATGCAAAACCGGACCTGACTCCAAGTCCCCCGCTCTCTGTTCGTCCATCCGTCCGGGACCTGAGTGGGAGACAGGACAGGTGAGGGGCTTGATGGGAAAGCAGGCGCTGACAAGGGTTCCCAGTCAGCTGCCCCGCACGCCGGGTTGGGGGTGGAGATAGAGACACTGTGAAGACCCAGCCCCTCTGCCTTTGCAGAACCATTCACTGCTTCATTTATTCATTCGACGATTTCATCCAGTAAACAAACATATGCTGAGCTCCTGCTCCATGAATAATATGCCGGGAACTCTTCCAGGCACTGGGGGTACAGCAGCGAACAAAGCCGACACTCTAGTGGGGGAGACAGATGTGAAACAGAGCAAATAAAAAACGTATCATGTGCCAGAGGGTGACAGGGTGGTCAGGGGGAGGGAGCTGTGGGCCTGGGGGTGCAGGGTTCACCAGGGAGTCCAGGTGGGCCTCATGGGAGCCCAAGCCACCTCGAGGAAGGAAGGAAGTGAACCCTGTGGAAGAACAGGGAAGGGAGTTCCGGACAGAGGGAACAGCAATCAAAGGCAAGGAGGCCTGAATGCCCAGGGCGAAGGAGAGGGACCAGCAAGGTGGCAGTCAGGTGGGGCAGGACCTTTGGGTCTGGAACACCAGGGAGTAAGGACAGCTCCGATTCCTCAGCACTGACTTTGAGGCAGGCCCTGTGCCCAGTTCGCTGCTCACAACCCTACCTTGCGAAGGAGATGCTATCCCTGTCCCCGTTTCACAGATGGGGAGACCAGGACCCAGAGAGGCAAAGTGGCTGGCCCAGGGCAGACCACTGTGTATAGCAGCATGGCTGTGTTTTGGAGCCAAAGCTCTTTCTCTCCACACCTCCCTCTCTCCCCCACCAGCAGCTGGAAAGCTGGGGGCCGTGAAGGGGAGCCCCCTAGATGCTGAGCTGCTGAGGAAGTGCCCCTCCCATGGAGAGATGCCCTGCTGCCAGGCCCAGGCTGTGCCTGATTCAAATGGGGGCAGCGGTGGGGACACGGGGAGCCTCAGCACATCCAGGACCTCCGAGGGCATCCAGAAATGCCCAGGGACGCTGCAGTGGCCTCTGAGGGGGGCAGGGGAGAAGTGGGGAGTGGGGAGAGCAAGGAGGAGGAACCGGGGCCTGGGGAAGGCTGCCAGCTCTTGGTGCAGCACAGCCCACAGTGGAGCCCGGGCTCCTGGGTAAGGAGCGGCCCAAGGGTCAGACACAGCAGGTCGTTAGCCCTCTGTGTCCGCAGCTGTGCCACCTTACCGCCTGCGGGGGTCCCATCTGCCTCATCTCGTTCCCATCCTGAGTGGTGGAGAAGAACCTCACCCCCACTTCACAGGTGAGGAGATGCAGAAGGAGAGGCAGAGCTCCCCCTCCACCCCAAGGCTGCACAGCCAGAGGTGGCAGAGCCAGGACGGAAACCAGGTTCCAGTTTCAGGGACCACCACACCCCTGCACTGGGCCTGCCTGGGAGGTGCAGGCAGGCGGTCGCTGCTCCAGACCTGGGCCAGCGCAGGGCAGAGCTGCCAGAGCCTCTGTCATTTCTGTGCTGGAATCACACCAGTGTCACCAGGGTGGGTGAGGCCATCTCTCCGACCTCAGGGCTGACGAGAGCATGGTCCCACTGGGCGGGTGTGAGCACAGAGCAGGCGCAAGCACAGAAGGGCTTCATCTGAGCCTTGCACAGAACCAGCTCTTCCCAAACAGGAGCCCTGCTTGCTCTAGGCCTGGCTCTGCCTATTGTCCCCGGGGCTGTCAGGAGCCTCCCTCCAGGGTTGGATGCCCGTGGAGCAGTGAGGACCTGGGGCAGCCCTTCGGGGGATGCAAACCTGAGGGGCAGCCTAGGCTGTGTGGCCTTAGGCTGGACACTGTCCCTCTCTGAGCCTCTCAAATTTTTTCTCTGTGAAATGGGCTTTCAATGGTTCAACTGTATATTTACCAAGCACCTACAACAGGCCAGTCTGAGGAGCTTTTGACACACCAGTGAACAGAACAGACAAAGGTCTCAGCCCTCATTAAGCTGACAGTCTAACGGGGTAGGTGGCACATAAACAAGAGATGAGTAAACACCACCCATGTTAGATAAGTACCACAGGAACAAAAGGGAGAGAGAGCAGGAGGGAGGTGGAGGCAAGTGTCAGGGTGGGCCTCAGCAAAAGGCAAGATTTTAGCAAAGACACAAAGGAGGTGAGGGAGGGAGCCACACAGATACCTGTGGAGGATGGTTCCAAACTGAGGGAAAGGCAGGTGCAAAGGCCCTGAGGCACGAGTGTGCCGCAGCAGATATTTGAGGAGCCAGAGGAAGGTCCACATGGCTGGAATAGCTTCCCCAGGGGAGACTGGGACAGAGAAGCAGTAGGTGGCAGAGCATGTCGGACTTCGGGCCAGTAGAGAGATGGTGCTGAAAGCTGGGATGGCAGTGAGGAGACTGTGAATTAACACATGTCAAGCATTCAGTGCAATGCGGCACATAGTAAGTGCTCAATTAATAGGCAGTAAGACTATTACTACGTATAACTGGATGATTTCTAATTCTTTTTGGGGGGCTGGGGGTGACTTAGGGCCCCACCTCTGTGGACAGGAGATGGATTTGAGTGACCCAAACTGTCCCCCAACCAGGCCGGAGGCTGCTCCCTCTCTCAGCCTCTAGAGAATTTTCCAAGGCCTCACTGGGCCTCGGGCCTTGGGAAGTTTGGGGAATAAGTGGGTGGGGTCACCATCACCGTGGCATTAAATCAGACCCCAGCTCCGGAAGAAATCACACCAAGAAGTTGTTAATACCTTTATTATGGGCTGAAATGTATTCACGATATTAAAAGACATCCCATTTCTGCCCCCCGTGTCACATCTGAGATGTAGCGTAGATAAATGATATATCACCACACAAGATCTACCGAAACCATTAGTAACCATGACATTTTGACGTCAGATTTTAAAAAATTCCTAAGTAATCTTTTTGATTTATGAAATGCTGTCTGGGTTCATCGAGAGAGATCTCAGATTTATCACCGCCTGGTTAGAATTATTAATGATTTTCAATTTGTAAATCTGAAGTCGAGAAAGTCTGTGGGCTCTGGGTGAAAGCTCCTGCCGACAGAGGCCCAGATTCCTCCAGCCAGAGTTCAGCCCACGGAGAGATGGGCCTTCTCTCCAGCATCCTGTACACTTGACATCGTCTCCTAGCAAACCCTATCTGTCTGCAGCATGCAAAACCATAGGGGGATCAGCTGCAGGACCTGCTCGAGGCAGAAGAGCCGTCCCACTTCACAGAGGGAGGGAGCCACAAAGATACCCGTGGAAGATGGTTCCAAACTGAGGGAAAGGCAGGTGCCAGATGTCTACTCCCCTGCCTACCATGCGCACAGGCCTGGAAAGCGGCTCTAGCCGATTTGGGCAGAGGTGGTCAGGAGGGATGTAGCCCAGGGCAGCATACAGCGCCTGCCCTCCTTGGGTCTAGCTCAGGCCTCAACTCAGCTGCAGGCCCCTCACACCACTGAGGAGCCTGGACCAGCCCCTCCTGCCCAAGGCAGCAGGCACACAGCCTTGTTTACTGCAAAGCCCCCACACTACCAGGAGTGTCCCTGGATGGGAGGCCACCTTGCCTGTTAGCCTCTTCGCCTCCACCCACATCAAAGCCTCCATCCACCCTCCAGTCTCAGAAACTACCCTGACCCAGGCTGGAGACAGAGAGCAGCATTGTTGGGCCCCCTGGGTTCCCACGCAGACCCGACCCCGGCTCATCACCCCAGCTTGGGCCCCAAGCCACGCTGGACACAACCCCAAAGCCCATGGCTCTCACCAGGCTGAGTGTTAGATCACTTTTCCAAATACCAGGGTCCATGCCTCACCCCAGAGCGACAGAATCAGAACCAACTAGAGGCTCCAACGCGCAGCTAAGCCTGAGAATCCAGCCCCTGCATCACCACCTCTGGTCTCCTCTCCTCCGTTCTGGCCACCAGTGTCTCATTCAGGTGTCACCATTTCTCTCCAGGGCTGAGGAGGTCTCCCAGCCTCTGTCCTCACCTCTTCCAGTCCAGCCTCCCCACGACCATCCAAGTCCTCCTGACTGTGCCACTCCCCTGCTTACACCCTCTGTGGCTCCCACAGGCCCTGGGAAGAAAGTGACCTTCCTACTCAGGCCCGCTGAGGCCTGAAGAGGGCCGGGGACTGCGTGAGGCCCTGCAGGGAGCCACCTGCAGGGCAGAGCCGGACCAGAGTCCCCCTCCCTGGCCCGGTCTCCAGGAATTTCTGCTCTCCAGCTTCCCCCACTGGACTCAGAGCCCGGCTCCAGAACCACTCTCCTACCTGAGCAGGGAGGAAGGTCGCCTGGGGTGGGGGCCTGGGCAGCAAGGTTCACCCACCACTTAATGGGGCTGCAGGGCAAGCCAGGTGCAAGTGGGGTGATAAAGCCTCAGTTTCCTGATGCATAAAGTAGAAATTTGGAATTCCTGATCCCTTGAGTTCTACAGAAGCCAAACCACACTCGCACAGCCAAACGCAGTGCCAGCGTGCGGGCAGCCCCCAGGAACGTACAGCTGTTGTTGGCACCACGGATCCTGACGTGCCCTGGGCTAGGGAATGTGGTGAGGCCACGTCTGAAACCTGTTCTGCACTGGGCTCAAGTCTGTGCACCGTTTGCTGGCCCGTGACCTTGGCCTCTCTGGGCCTCAGTTTTCCCAATACTAGAGCCCATCCCTCCCACAGCCCGGTCGTGCCCAGCCGCCTACTCTCACCCCTTTCCATGTGGACATGAGTTCAACACCCCTCCTGCTGACCGCCCCGGCTGCAGACCTCAGAGTGAACAAGGCCCTAGCAGAGGAAAATATGAATTGGCCTTACTTTTTTCCTTGATCCATGATTCAAAGGGAAAGTTGAAGCCATATTTCTGCAGGGTTCAGAGGCTAGAAGGCAAATTTGCAATGAACGTCGGAGGACAGGTCCTGTAGCCCTGGCATTTTCTTCTGTTGCCGGTGAGGGTTCCAGGGCAGTGGTGAGGCCAGGAGACCAAGGTGGGGAAGGGGGAAGACGGAGGGAGGGAGACCGAGGTGGGCCCCCAACACTGACATGGAAACGCAGACTTGGGGAACCAGGCCCAGGACAAAGGCTCCCTGTGGGGTAGAGGGGCTAGGCTCCAGAGAGAGGCCAGTGGTTCTGTGCCTGGGGCCTGGCACAGGTAGGCTCTCATTCAGCTCCTGAAGGAATGCATGCAGTAGAAAATGAACCCACATGGTCGCAGGCCGCCGAGCGCCACGAGCTCCCATCATGACCTCATCCAGTCCTCCCATGCACCTGGGAGGGTAACACCATTGTTCCCATTTCACAGATGAGGAAGCCAAGGCTCAGAGGGGCCCACATCCAGCCTGAGGTCACAGAAAGCAGAAGAGCCAAGTGAGAGCTCTGGCTCCAGGCACTGTGCTTAAGGTTTGGACCTCCAGCCTCACACCTAGCCAGAGGGGACAACCCAACCCCTGCCCCAGCTCACTGAGTACACAGTTTATCCAGCAGCACATCTGCAGTCACACTTGTTTGCTCACAAAACTCTTTATATGCACCCTCCTCCCCCACCCTCCCACGTTCACAGACATACTCACCCAAACACACACACATCCCTCCTGCCCACCGACCCTGACAGCCCCCTCCTCCAGCTCCTCCAGCCTCCTGCACCCCACCAGGGCCTGGGTCCTGCCCTGTAGCCTCACTGGAACTGACTTGGATGGGCCTGGGCTTGTCTGCTTCCCTGGGCCAGGCTTCTGGGGCCCACAGAACTGCAGACCCACTCCCACCCCATCCTGCAGGGGCCTCTGGTGTCCTTAGCAGAACTGGCATCTCAGACCCCACTCACTGTGGGCCCACAGCTGCTGTCACCTCCACAGCTCAGCCTTGGTCCCACCCGAGGTGCCAACCTCACTTCTGTGCTGGCTCTTCCCTTCCTGGAGATAATCCACACTAGCAGGAAGTCTCCAGTCACGGCTGCCTGGCCTCAGGTTCTAGAGGAACTTGGGTGAGTTCTCTTCAGAGGCCAGCTGGAAAAACCACAAGGTCGGCCCGCCCAGATGAGGCTGGGGGTGTGAATACAAGCTGTGCAGCTGTGGGACTTTCCTCAGAGACACCCAGTAAGCCAGGTTAGGGACAGATTCATGCAGACCCAGGGATCTGCCAGGCTGATGTGACAGATGGAAATGGGACAGGGGATTGTGGTAGGCAGAACTGGTTACAGCAGCAAGACTGATACAGGATTGGAAGTGGGGTGCTGCTGTAACAAATACCCAGGAAGTGTGGACTTGGCTTTGGAATTGAGCCGTGGTCAAATGTTGGAAAAATTTTGAGATGCATAATAGAAAAGCCTACACTGCCTTGAACAGACTATTATAGAAAGCTGGAGGTACATACTCCTTAGTGAGAATACACAGGGAGATGAGGATGAGCGGTCAAGGGTCAGGGAGAGAAGGGAACTGTAAAAGTTCTGGGTCAGGGGGTGACCAGGCCACGGAGTGGGTGCAACGGAGCAGAGATAGAGAATATCTGGGGCAGAGACAATTAAGGACTAGGGATTGAGTAGAGGTTCGCATGGGCACTGAAGGTTCACATTGTGGTAGAGGAGCCAGAATGGAGAGACAGCTCATGAATAAGGGCTCCAAAAAACCAACCATGATGACGGTGCTGCTGATGGTGGTGTTGGTGATGATGGTAGAGGTGGTGGTTATGACGGTAGTAGTGATGATGGTGGTGGTGGTTATGATGGTACTAGTGATGATGGTGGTGGTGATGATGGTGGTGGTGATGATGATCATGATTGTAGTGGTGATGGTAGTAGTGGTGGTGGTGATGATGGTGGTGATGGTGATCATGATTGTGGTGGTGATGATGGTGGTGATGGTAACAGTGGTGGTGATGGTGATGATGGTAGTGGTGGTGGTGATGATGGTGGTGGTGATGATGATCATGATTGTAGTGGTGATGGTAGTAGTGGTGGTGGTGATGATGGTGGTGATGGTGATCATGATTGTGGTGGTGATGATGGTGATGATGGTGGTGATGGTAACAGTGGTGGTGATGGTGATGATGGTAGTGGTGGTGGTGATGATGGTGGTGGTGATGATGATCATGATTGTAGTGGTGATGGTAGTAGTGGTGGTGGTGATGATGGTGGTGATGGTGGTGATGGTAACAGTGGTGGTGTTGGTGATGATGGTGGTGGTGGTTATGATGGTACTAGTGATGATGGTGGTGGTGATGATGGTGGTGGTGATGATGGTGGTGGTGGTGATGATGATCATGATTGTAGTGGTGATGGTAGTAGTGGTGGTGGTGATGATGGTGGTGATGGTGATGATGGTAGTGGTGGTGGTGATGATGAAAATGGTATTGATAGTGGTGATCATGATGGTGGTACTTGTAAGACAATCTGCTTGAAAATTTGCCCAAGTCAATTACCCACAAAAGGTAAACTGTTCCCTCTCCACGGCAACCAGAAGTTTAGGTTCTGAGAATAGGGGCCTGGTCTACCTCCTGGGGGAGTTAAGACATCTTGGCATTTCTGGAATCACTCTGAATGCCCATCTCCTCCCCAGGTCTGCGTCAGGGCATCAGGCCAAACAAGGAATGAAGCTGGGACTTCCCCTAGTGGAGGAGAGTCTGGGGCTCAGGTAAAGTCTGAATGGAGCCATAGGGAGGGGAGGGCTATGTGGAGGCAGGAACTGCTCCAGGCCCCCTCAAGGACATCCCTGATGGTGGGACCCTGAGTTGTGGCCTTGAGAACCACAGAGAGGGCCCCTGCAGCGGGCTCTGCAGTTAGGGGGCCAGGCTGCCCGGGTGGGAGGCATGTCAAGGACCCCTGGTACAGTGGGTGATCTGATGATAGAGGTGCAGGCTTGAGGCCACACCATACCACACAGCAGCAGTCATGCCATCGCCTGGCCAGAGAACCAGGACATCCGGTGTCCAGAACACCACACCCACCTGGGACTCTGTGGAGGCAGAGGGAGGCCCTGAATGACTGGGGCTGATGTTCAGGCACTGGCACCAGCCTCAGCCTCCGTTTCATTAGAAAAGTCAAGAAAAGGAATCGTTCTCACCGCTCAGGGTTATAGGGTGAATGTATGTCATTTCAGTCAGAAACTGCCCACACTTCCTGAGGCCTTGTCAGGCCTTGCACTGTCTGGCCAGAGACCCACAGCACCCTTGGGAGGAGGGCTTCTGTTGGCGGCCAGCAGCCCTCAGCATCTCTTGGCTTGGAGACATGTCACTCCAATCTCTGCCTTGGTCTTCAGACGGCCCTCTCCTTGTGTATGTGTGTATTTGTTTTCTCTTCTTTTAAGGATGCAAGTCAAATTGGATAAGAGCCCACCCTAATCCAGTCTGCCCTCATCTTAACTTGATTTTACCTGCAAAGACCCTATTTCCAAGTAAGGTTATAGTCACAAATTCTGGGGGCTACGACTTCACCCTCTCTTTGGGGGGGACCTAATTCAATCCAAAGCACAGGCCTCAGAGTTTCCATCTCCAGGAGAAGGTCAGCGACACCAGCTGGAGGGGGGTATTTTGCTCTCTGCTGCATCCTCAGTGCCTAGAATAAGCACCTGGCACACAGTAGGTGCTCAGCAAATATTACTGAGGAAGCAAATCAATCTCAAAGGGCCTTCCTATTCCCAGGACGGGAACACGCCCTTATACATGCCCCGTGGCAGACACATGGGCCGTGCAACCCAAACCACACCCAGACCAACCGCCCCCCAAACACGCAGACGCCCTCCTCTCTGGCACTCATGACACAACAGCGCAGTACCCTAACAGCCCCCAGTGACACCCGCTCAGAAGCGCACACGAGTCACGGTCCCTGCGGGGCCGAGAGTGAGTCGCGGCAGGCTCGTGGGCTCCACAAAGCCCTCCGGAGGCCACTCCTCGTAGTGGCAGGGTGCCAGTGATCGTCAGAGCATCAGACATCCGTTCTGCATTTGTGACCCACCAGGGGCTGGGAGACAATATTCTGGAAGTCCTCATTTTATCTTGTAGTCAGTGCTGAACACTTCAAAACTCTAATTTTGTTATAATGTGTGAGTTAAGCAGGTGCCAGTGGGCCAGGTGGGCAAAGTGAGGGAGGGGAGAAGCCTGCAGGGAGGGCAGAGGGCGGGGGTGGGGGAGGGCGGAGGGGCAGGGCCAGCCCAGCCCGAGGACTTGAAACAGCAGTGGACTGCGGTCCATTTGGACAGGATGCAGAAAAAAGCTGCTCCTGTGGTTACAAATGTTTCCTCAAGGAGGTGCCTGGTTTGGGTGCCCCAGCCATGCTGAACCAGGAGCATTGATGGATGAGCACCTACTGTATACAAGACCCTGGGTTCAGCAATGCATAAGCAGGACCTCATCCAGTCCTCATGCAGCCCTGTGAGGAACCATCCCCATTTTACAGATGAGGAAGCTAAGTCTCAGAGAGGAGAAGGGTGCACAGGTTATTGTGTGGTGCTGGACTCCAAAGGCCAAGCTCTTCCTGTTCATCCCACTGCTGTCACCTGGCTTGGCACACCCATTGCCAAGGGTGTGAGGGGAAACCTGGCTTTGGGACAGACTTACAAGCCTGTGTTAGAAATCCCTCTCCTTGGAATTTGACACAACATTGTAAAATGACTAACTCAATTAAAAAATGAAGGAAGGAAGAAAGGAAGGAAGGAAGGAAAAAGAAACAAAGAAATCCCCCTCCACAAGGTCACCATCTACTGAGCCACCATCTAGCCCCAGACCACCCACTGTGGGTGTCTTGCAGGTGAAGGCAGAAAACCCTAGACTGAGCTTGAACACTGGTCTCAGTCCATGACACTGACCATGGACACATTTATATGCGTTGGAAAGTTCCAAAACCTCTGGCTCCCCTGGTCCTCACCACCCTGTGATAGTGACAAGGTCAGTATCCTTGACCCTTGCCACAACTGAGGCTCAGAGAAGATGTGATGGTGGAGCAGCTAGGCTACCAGCTCGAAGTTGGGCTCATCGGGATTAACCCTGGCTGTGGAGCTTGGACAAGAAACTCCTCTTCTCTGAGCACGGTTTTCTCATATGCAAAATGGGGCTCGTAAGTCCAAAGAGAGGATATTCACCAAGGTCTCAGCCCAGAATCTGGCCATTGGAGTCATCACTGAGTCATTGGCTGCTGTTATTTCTCTTATTATCATTAGAGGAACATTTCCCAGAGTTTTCAGCAAATCAACATCTTGGAAGCTACTCCCATCCAGGTCTGGTTGAGGCCACGGGGGAACTAGCAAAATGTGGGCAATAATTTGAGACAAATGCGCTCCAGGGGTGAGGAACGCTCTGAATCCAGCCCGTGGGGACAGTCCCCCCCGAGGGGGCTCACGGCTCTGACAGCCCAGCGTCCCGGCTCTGCTGCCTGAAAGAGACACGGGGCAGGCTAGCTCGGCCTTTTAAGGGAGACTTGAGTTTTTCTCTCAAAATTTTTAATCCATATGCCTGAATCTGACTGAGCAACTCGACTTTCACAAATTTATCCCATAGAGATGATCAGATGTGTCCCCAGTGAATTATGTCCAAGGATGTTTACAGAAGACTGCAGGTAAGAGGGGTAAGCCACCTACGTCCACGTCCATCGGCAGGAGATTAGCTCAGTGAGGACCCCTTGGCCATGGAGTACCATGACGCCGATCCCACAGACCGCCAAGCGTATAGGAAGAAAAAGACAAAAGCCCAGGATGAATTTCTTTAAAAAAAAAAAAAAAAAGGAAAATTGAAAAACAATATGTATAGAATGATGACATATACAAGACTGTGTGTGTGTGTGTGTGTGTGTGTGTGTGTGTGTGTGTAAAACAAGGACGCCAGGAGGGACTTTCTGTTTCTGGTCTGGCATGTAAAGAGCTTAGGAATTGCCACTTCATCCAAACAACAAATAAAAAGCTGGACAACCTGAAAACAGCAACAACTCTTAGATCCAGCAGAAAAGTGAGGTAACAGGGCTAACTGCTGCCTCCCAAACTGGAGAGACAGGCAGGCGAATACAGAAAATCATAACTTACCAGATCCGAAACCTATGAGCAGAAACCTCCATAGGTTTTCTACATACAACACCAAAGCATGACCTGTGAAGGAAGTTATTGATAAGCGGGACTTCAGTAAAATTTAAAATTTCTGGTCTGATAAAGACAATGTCAAGAGAATGAAAAGGCAAGGCACAGATTGGGAGAAAATATTTGCAAAAGACACATCTGATAAAGGACGATTATCCAAAAAATACAAAAAAAAAACCTCTAAAAATTCAACAATAAGAAAATGAACAACCTGATTAAAAAATGGACAAAAGACCTGAAAGGCAACCCACCAAAGAAGATTTACAGATGGCAAAGAAGGGAGTGAAAAGATGTTCAACATCTTACGTCGTTGGGGAACTGAAAATTAAAACAACAATGAGATACCACAATTCACCTACCAGAATGGCCAAAACCCAGAACACTGACAATAGCAAATGCTGATGAGTATGTGGAGACACAGGAACTCTCATTCATCGCTGGTGGGAATGCAAAATGGTAGTCGTTTTGGAAGAGGGCTTGGCAGTTTCTTGCAAAACTAAATACACTCTTACCATATGATCCAGCAATTGTGCTCCTTGGTATTTACTCAAAGGAGCTGAAAACTTATGTCCACACAGAAAGCTGCACATGGACGTTTACAGCAGCTTCGTTTAAAATTGCCAATACTTGGAAGCAGCCAAGATGCTCTTCATTAGAAGAATGGATAAATAAACAGTGGTACAGCCAGACAAGGGAATATTATTCAACTCTAAAAAGAAATGAGATACCAAACCATGGAAAGACACGGAGGAAACTTCAATGCATATTAAGCATATTTTTGAGGGAGTAATTAGGTTTACTTATTTATTTAATGGAGGTATTGGGCATAGAACCCAGGACCTCATTCATGCTAAGCATGTGCTCTACCACTGAGCTATACCTTCCGCCTTCAATGCATACTACTAAGTAGATGAAGTCCACCTGAAAAGACTATATATAAATGATTCCAATTATATGGCTATCTGGAAAAGACAAAACTATGGAGACAGTAAAAGAATCTGTGGTTGCCAGGGGCTAGGGAAGAGAGAGGGCTGAATGGGCAGAGCACAGAAGATTTTTTAGGGCAGTGAAACTATTCTGCATGATACTACCACAGTGGATGCATGTCATCGTGCATGTGTCCAAACCCATAGAAGGCCCAACACCAAGCGTGACCCCTAATGGAAATGATGAACTTTGGAATAATGACGAGTCAGTGTAGGTTCACCAATTACAACAAAAGTACCACTGCAGTGTAAGACATAGGTAATGGGAGGTTGTGGGTGTGTTGGGGAGAGGGGGTGTATGGGAACTCTCTGTACTTTCCACTCAATTTTGCTATAAAAACTGCTCTAAAAAATTAAATCCATTGATTTTTAAGAAGCCAGGAGGCAAAAGGAAGGAAGGCAGGACAGGAAGGGAGACAGAGGGAGGGAGCAGGGAAGAAAGGAAAAAAGGGCTGCCTGACTTCACAGTCCCAGAGAGAGGACCTTGCTCCTCAGAAGGCAGTGCCTCATCTGGATGGGACTCTTTTTTGGGAAAGGCCAGACCCCTGGGCATGGCTCAGATGGAGAAAGTTTAGAGAAAGAGAAATTTGGAGGAACCTGGTATAAGTGAGTGGGAGTCTGGGCATTTGGATGCAGAAAATTACAAAACTTTATTGAAAGACACTAAACAAGATCTAAATAAAGGAAGAGAGAGGCCCCATTCATGGATTAAAAGACTCAGTATTGTAAAGATAGCTGTTCTTCTACTGTGATCCAAATCAAAATCCCAAGAGAATTCTTTTAATGGCCGTTGACAAACTGATTCTAAAATTTACGCAGAAATATACATAAATGTGGCCAAAATCTTGCTGAAGCAGACCAAGGTGAGAGAACTTGCTCTCTAAGATATCTTAAGCCCTGATAGTGAAGCCAGTGTGGTACCAGCACAGAGGTAGACTTGTGGTTCAACAGCAGAAACAGAACCATACACATATGATGCATGACGGAGATAACATTGCAGAGGAACTTTCCAATAAATGATGTTGGGACAATTAGACTCCCTACCACACACCGTACACCAAAAGCAGTAATTAAAAAGGAAAAAAAATTGCTTAATTATTAATTAAAATTAAGCATTGTGCTACTGTTCATGAAAATATCCTACAAATCAACAAGAAAAAGACAAACATACAAAAATAGGTAAGCGGTGTCAACAGGCACGTCACAGAAGTGAAAACTCAGATAATCAATAAACACTTGTGAGAAATGCAACCTCATTAGGAAACGTGGAGATTAACATTAAGGTCACAATGACACAGCATCATCAAACCACTAGGTTGGGAAAAAATTTTACACACCAAATGTTGCAGGGACGTGAAAGTGTAAAACAGCACAACCCCTTTGGAAAACAATCTGACTTTCCCAAGGAAAGTTTAAGAAAAGCGTATACCCGATGCCAGCAGTTCCACTCTGGAGAGACCACCACATGTGTGGACCTGAGGGAGCAGAGCAGCACTCTCCCCAGGGGGCCACAGTGACCTTCCTGTGCCTCCACTTCCCCCAGGCCAGGCTGGGTGAGTTCATTTCCAAGGACCTTCCTGAGCCAGTGCTTGGGGGGAAGGGTTGATTCCCTACCAACCAATGGTTCTTCCTTCTTTAAGTGGCTTCCCCAAGGCTCCCCCAAATCCCCAACTTGTCTCGCACCTTGGGGCAGCACAAGCCCACCGTTCTATGTTGCAAACTTTACTTCCCCCTCTCTAACCTCTAGAGGAGGCATGGACCTCAGCCTAGACCCAAAGGCAATTTCTTCCCTCTTAGACCTCTACTTCTCCTCTATAAAATGGGGCAGCAACAATTCATGTCCCATAGGGTGTTTGGGAGGACTCAGCAGGGGCTGGGGGCAGTCACTCTCTGTCCTCAGGAGGCACCCCTCCCTTCTGCCTTACCCAGACCTCCACTTCCCCCATGGTCCCCCCTTCAATCTGTGCCTTTCTCCCGCCTATTCAACTTACCTTGACAGAAGCCCTTACCCATCTCCAGCCCATGAAGTTCTCTCCCTCCCTTCCCTAAGCTTCCAATCTATTGGCACATAACAAATATTTCCCAAGAGCTCACCATACAGAAGGCTTCATTTTTGGTGTTGGGAGAACTCTGGGGAACTCAACAGCCCCATCCCCCAATGGAGAGGTCACTCAGACAGGGGTGTGGAAGGAGAAAGGGAAGGAGATCATCCTGTAACCATCTCCCCCTCAGTAACCAGCATGGTGCCTAGCACATAGTAGGTGTTCAATGAACAATGGTTGAACATCGAACCAAACAACTGAGATGCATTCAGATCACCCACACTCAGGCATCTAGGCTGCTGCACGTGTGTTTTGGGGGACACACATTTCTAAGCACGCATGCATGTGCCCGTGAACCCTGACATGTTAAAACCACCTGCACACATAGCCAGTCCCAACGCCTGGGCTGGCTCTAGCCAGCATCCTCACACACATGAACGCTGCCACCAGCACAAAGCTCATTTATTTTGATTTATGAATATTAAAATAATAAACCTGAGTGTCTTCCTGGGGATTCTGTGCTCCTGACACGGGTCCCCATGATATTGCTTTTCGCTCCTGGTTACCTGAAATTAGCAGAGTAATTCGGAATCTGCATCTTTATTTAAAAGAAAAAAACTGTAGATGCAGAATTATAAAAATTTAATATGCTCCCAGGAAAATGAAAAATGAGAGGTTGTGATCTCGTCTAACACTTTCAAATGTGTTTATTAATTCATGTTTTAAATCATAAGTTTCATTCGGTGAAAGCCATGCACAGCAATAAGCCCGTTTTAAAATATTAATGAATAAACAATATTTCTCTATTGAAATATAACATGCTTCTTTGAACAATGGACCACCAGTAATAAATCAAAACCAGGAGAAAATTGCATTTCATATTTAATACAAGTTGAACTCTGCCTTTTTATAAATGATATCTTTTTTGTTTAATTGGCGTCAGTTCAGATCTAGCAGATTGCTAATAAAATTCTGGATTTCCATATTTAATGATGCGTACACTTTCTGCTGAAATTTTACCAGGAAAAAAGGATCAGCCTTTTATTATCTCCTGAGATGGTGGTGAGAGGTGAAGCCAAGGCCTTAGTCCAGCCATGAGGGCTGAGAGGGAGCAGGTCAGAATAGGGGTATTGAAGAAGCCGTATCTCCCTCAGGACCCTCACTCAGCAGCTGACATCCCCTGGTTACCCCTCTGCTGACCAGAGGTAATCATTCCAGCCAGAGGAGCCAGAGACTAGACGTGCCCTTCTAAGCTGGGTCATGTGTAACAATAACACCAGTGAGAGGAGAACTCACCCCATCCCCCGGGCCAGGCACCGTGGGTGCATCAATTTATTCATCCTTACAACATCCCTACGAGGAAGGCAGGGACAGAGTCTCCCCATTTTACAGATGAGGAACCTGAGGCCACACAGAGAGGGCAGTGACGTGCCCAAGGTCACACACAGCAGGTAAGTGGCAGAATGCGGCCTGACTCTTCACACCACCTAATGCTGCTTTGAAGGAGAAGAGTCAGCCTGTGCAATGAGAACAGTGGCCTCAGCCCCTGTCACGTGCAGGGCACGTCACCTGTACCAACTGGCTTGATCTTCCCGACAATGCTGGGAAGCAGGTGCTCGACAGCTACGGAAACTGAGGCCCTGGGAGGTTATAGGACTTGCCCGAGGACACAAAGCCAGTGCCCGGCAGAGCCGGGATTCAGCCCTGGGTGGTCTCACTTGAGAGCCCACACTCATGAATGCTAAGTCATGGTGCTTTCCTGGCCATGGGCACCCCAGAAGCCATGGGCATCTGTTTCCATCTCTCCGATGGGGCCAGTACCACTCGGCTGGTGGGGTGTGGCTCCTGGCAGAGCACTTAGTGAGTCATCAGGGCTGAGGGATGGGTGGGCTTCTGTCATAGGGCTGGGTCTCCAGGCCCGGCAGGGCCACACTGCCGGCTGTTTGTTGGCCTGAAGTGCCACTGGACAGAGCAGCCTTCCTGAGGGTATCCCTGGGGTCCTGGGCCCCTGGGGAGAGAAGCCAATGGCTCTGATGGGGGAAAAGACTGGCATCTGCCCCCTTCTCTGCCCAGTTCCCACCTCAGGCTCACCAACAATGATCCTGCCCACCATGATGAGAAAGAGACATTGACAAGACAGCCAGGCACAAAGGGTGAAAAATGTGGGTTTTCGTTTCAGAAACACCCAGATGCATGTTCTGTCTCCTTGTGTCTTTGGACAAGCAGCTTCAGCTTCCTCATCTGTAAAATGGAGAGGATGACAGGACTTTCCTCACGAGGTTGCCATGAGTATTTGAGGAGAGAGCCTGGGAACGGAGGGAGCTAGCCTCCACTGTGGCACCTCTGATGTTTCTGCTCACCATGCCCTCGGCCTTTGTGCATGCTCTTCCCCTTGCCTGGTCCTCCCTCCCTTGAGCCCATCCCCCTCACCCACCTCATCTTCCTGATCCTCTTCCTTAGGTCTCTGCTTGGACATTCAGGAGGGGACAGAAAGTACTACACAAGGGAGAAAGAAACACCTGGCTCCATGGGAGGACACAGTGGTCTGGGCTCAGTCTTGAAACTCAGGCGTTCACCAGGGAGAAAGTACAGAGGGATGTTCCAAGAAGAGAGAAGGAAGAAACAGGCTCAGGCATGTTAAGGCCTTCACCCAAGGTCACACAGCTGGGAGGAGGTGATGCGAAGGTTCAAACTGTCCCTGGAGGTGAGACCTGCTCACACCCAGAGTGGGCTGTGTGGGCAGTGGGCTAAGCAGCATGGAACCTGGGATTGGAGAGGTGCCTACAGGGCACAGGTGGACACGTGTACAGAGCGGCCCCGGCCTTGTGCTCAGCACTGCACGTGCATCACGACAGCCACCGTCTCCAGTCTGTTTCCTCCATTAGTTGTGGTGCCAGGCCCAGCCTGGCGGAGCAGAGGGCTCTTCCTGTCCCTTGCCCCCAACTTTGTGATCCCTAGACACGGAGGGGACCACACACCATCTGTGACACACGTCCTGTACACACCACAGGCCACATTCAAGTGGCCAGGGCAATGGAGGCATAGGCAGGAGGGCTGCAAGCTCTAAGGAATTTGGGGGGATGACTTCCCTGGCCACCTCGCCCCAGAAAGGGACCTCACCCTGGAGGGTCTCCTTCCCCCACTGCAAGTTCACAGGAGCCTCCCTTCCGTCCCACTACGAGGGGATGCTGAAAGGTGTCACATGAGGCCTGCACAGGGCGAACTCCAGCTCGTGAGAGACCCTGGGCAGGGGGTGTCACCTCTTTGAGCCTCAAACAAGACAATGTATAGAAAGTACCTGGTTGAGGGCCGTCACAGGAGGTGCTCAGGGAACTGCAGCTGGCAGCCCATGAAGGTCCCTTTCTCGAGGCACCAACGCACATTTTACACCTGAAACGCCTCCTCATCTGGGAGACTTACCCCCGTGACCTTTCCCGCACAGGAAGGACGCTGCTCTCAAGCCCCGCCCCCCATCCCCCACTTCCGGTCAGGGGCTGCTGCCGCTGCCGCTGCCGCCGCCGCCGCCACCGCCCCCGCCCCCGCCGCCGGCTCCGGGCGACAGAGAAGTTCTAACCTAGTCTGCAAGGCCACCAGGGCCGCTGCCCTGAGTGCCTCCCGTGCTGTGTACCTCCACGTGGAAGCCTGACACCTGCCCAACGTGTCGCTTCTCAGGCACTTGGACTCCGAAACTTGTGAACGAGCACGTATTGGCATGGAAGCACCGGTGCCCTCGTGCCTCTAACCTGAGGCGTGGACAGACCCCTTAGCCCACAATTGGGTGTTTCGGGTGGTTTCCTGCTGTTATTCTCTTTGACCCTGTGAACGGGCTGTGGGACCCTCACTTCTCGTCTCGGGGTTCAGAAACCTACCTGCCTCTCCAGAACCCTCACCAAGCGTTTGCTTTCTGAATTAGGACTAGGCTCAGGATCTTGGCCTCTCAAAGGGGTGGGGCCTGACTTCATTCAGCTCTGGGTTTAGATCCTAACCCATTGCTTGCTCCAGAAAACGTACCTGGTGAAATCTAGCAAATCAATCAAATCAACACATTTCACCCAATTTGAAAGGAGACACAGGAGCTTTGGGGCCTGAGTCATGCCCCAGTTTCCTTAGCTATGAAGTGAGGATGCTTCTTCCCCCCAACCGCAAGAGGTACTGAAGTGCAAAGAGGGATTGTGTGCAAGTGCCTCCTCAATTAGCTTCTGGAATAGGAATTGCTATTTTATTGAGGCCTCCCCAGAATAAAGCCTCATACTCTCATCTTCCCTCAAGGGTTGCCAGTCATCGTGTGAATCTCCAACAAATACTGCTATGTGCTTCTCTCCGTAGGCTAGCCGGAGATGAGACCTGAGATGGTCCTTAGAAGAGTGTACTTCTGGACTTAAAGATGTATTTGTGTGTGCATGTGTCTGGTTTCCAAAAGGATATTCTGCAAATCCACATAGCATGGATATTATTTTATATACAAAGATAAAAAAGGCTGACCATAAGCTAATTGGATCATGCAAAGAACTACTTAGCCATGGGAGAGATTGCTACAGGCAGGCTGAGAGCCGGCGTGAGGGAGGACAGCTTTGGAGGGCAATCTATTTTATAAAGTTTACTCTCGCTGTCTAACTGCCTCAAGATTAATGGGAACGGTGGCCCTAGACCTTGTTTTGCCTGGCTCTACCAACTGAAATAGTACAACAGTTGTATTTATCAGAGACAATTTGCTGCAACTGATTAACATTAATCTGATTTCCTGTGAGTCAATTTCCTTGAGATATAGTAAGCAGGCCAATTACCTGCTATTGACTTCTTTTATTATAAAGATTTAGGTATTAGCGACAGACGTACATGTAAATTTATGGAATTTCAGACAATTTGAATAAAACAAAAACAAAGTTTAATCGAGTTAAAGGATTTCTAGTTAGCTTTACATGTCATAAGTTTAGAGTTTCCAAAGCTATGTAAAGAGAAGTTGCAGGCTTTTTTTATTTTAACGGCATCTGAAGCCCACTCTTTTCAGACAAACTTTTGCTTGTTTTTAACTGGTGTCTCACAGAAGTTATGGAAGGAAAGAAGTCAATGTGACAAGACAGATTATTATTTAAAAATTACCAAACAGGTCTTTTCATCTAACAAGGGCTAGGTGCATCTTTAGGCCAGGAACATGTGAGCTGCAAGGGCACACAGACCTGGGTTCCCAGCGTGGGCCCTTGTGCTCCTCGGTCTTGGACCTTGTGGCATTTGCTTAACTTTTATGAACTTCAGTTTCCTAACCTGTGACAGTGGTGATCCATTTTCCTTGCAGTGTTCTTAGAGCGGAAGTATCACGTGAGGACACGTGAGGACACGTGATGACAGTCCCCCAGCCACCCGGCAGCCTGTGCAGAGGGCAGTCAGCCACCCCGGGCCTCACCTGCATTTCCGAGCCCCTCCCCACAGGCCACATTTTGACCTGCTCAGGCCAGCTTCTGGACAGGCTTTCTCCTCGGCACGTACTGCCTGGCTCACGTGCTGGGCTAAGAAACTGCATCAACATTGCATCATGAAAGCAAAAAGTTTATTCATGTTTGAAACTACATATAACTACCACGAGGAAGACTTTTTCAATCCAGGGTGTAATCCAGTTAGAAAGGAACACGAAACGTTTTTAATACATTAGAATCACCGCCACAAATTATTTTCATGACTCAATCAGTTTCAGAATCGCATACAATACAAAAAGAGAGAAAGGAGGGGGCCCCATTACACAGGGTGAAATATACAGTACTGAATACTGAAATCTGAATGCATCACAATTAGTTGCCGCTTTTTTTTTTCAATGATTAGTAACAAGATGAAGAACATTCAAAATGTTTCTCAGTATTTACAACAGTTTTACTGATCCTGTGTTAATTTAAGACCCAATGTTTCCACTCTCGGTTTTTTAAAAGTTGCAAATGCAACCCGGATTTTTCTTTTAAAAGATTACAATGTACATTACATTTTATGAAGGGAAACAAAGAGTTAATTACAAGATGCAAAAAGATAAGAAAGAGACAAACTACAGCGTGAGTATTGTTCAGAGGTAGTAAGTGAGCACTCTAAGCTACAGAACATGTTGAAATTCTATTGGTTTGTATGAGTTCGCATGAGGTAATAAAGCTGTGTTTTGATTGGTGAGATGTATAAATACTCTTTTGCTACACTATATACAACACTCCAGAGAGCAGGGCCTGTGTCGATGCCCAGAGGACGTAGCAAACCTTGACAAGTCTGTGCAGCACCCAGCGCACACCGTAAAACCCCAGACGGATCTCGTGTTCACCTCTATCAGCAGCAAGCATCTTCATCTCTCAAAACAATCTGGATCCATAATTTAATTACCGAGCAGACTCTGGGCACTGGTGCTTTTAGAGAGAGAAAAGATGCTACCGGTCTCTGATCTAATTACAACATAAGAGATCGCAACACAAGTGTGACGAGGAAGATTCTTAAACACAACCATCATTAACAGTTAGCCAAACAGCTCCTTTATTCCAACTCCATTAGTGATAAGAAAGAAGGACAATCAAAGTCTGCGATGGAAATATGCAAGAAGTTCAATTTAGGTGAGGTGAGTCTTTGTATCTGCTTTAACGATTGAGGTTTAGCATATATTGTACTTTTTACCCTTAAGGCCAAGTAATTGGCAAGTGAGAAACCATTCATGTCAAATATTGATAATAAATTATGATAAAATAGCTACAGGACTGTCAACAATGTTAAATCTTGGCCTAATTGGATAAAGTGCTTTTTTTTTTTTTAACATTGTGTGTTTTTAAGTATAAATACAAATGATTATGATTCCTTAAAAAACAGATTTACCAAGTTCTCTAATAAGACAAGGTTTTACAGTAAAGCTGTAGATGGTGGGCTACAAAAACGCTTTCCTTTTCCTCCTATTGCTCTGAATGCACTTATCAAGGCATGTCAGCTCAGGGAAAAGTGTTGCCAGAGATTAGTTAGAGGTATCAGAGTGCACACTTCCTGGGCCTTCTGTAGGAGAAGTCACAGAAGATGGAGTTGTTGCGTCCTGCCAGCCTCCATTAGCCTGAAAGGAGAAACACAGTTCAACGGGTGCACGTCTACATATTCATTCTACTCCCCAATTTAAAATACCCAGATGACAACATGAGAGCAAAGATGCATTAGCAAAATGTATTTTCTAAACCCACTTTGGCAGGAGTTTGAAGCATGTGTTAAAGTAGGATTAAATGCATGTAAAACAAATCCATCCTACCAAGTAAAGACTTGGCAATAAATCAGCACGCTGAGGAGGGCTTCAGCTGGTCTCAAGCTGGCACGAAGCTCGGCCTTTGATTTGCTGATAACAATCAAGTGACTCGAAAAAAAATCTTGTAAGAAGGGAGCAGTGGAGAAGCTCCATGCGATGCTTTGGCAAGACCTCGGACCCCGCGTCGTATAAACTTCAGCTCGGCTTAATCCTCATTTCCACAGAGAAGAAGCTGCCCGCCCTCTTTCTATACACGCCTGACAGCCAGTTACTCTAACCCTTGGAAAATGAAGGCCAGAATCTCCCTCCAAACAGGATCTTGCAGAATGAAAATGCATGAACTGTGGAAAATGCATGCACACTATTCAAATCCAGATTCCAATTATCTGTGAGTGGGGCTCCCACTCGGGCTGCTGCAGCCGCTGCTCGCGTGCCACTGGTCCTGCCTGCCTCGGCCGGCATCGGCAGCAACAGTCCTCAGAAACAAATTTGCCTTATGTCTTGGCCTATAGAGGCAATTGCTGAAATCAATGTCTGATCAGATTTCTGCTGTGGCAGACAGCTTGTCGCTACATATTTTTATGTCAGTCAAGAAGAGGGAGGTGCTGGGCTTGTGAGTTGGGGAACACTGAGTGGAAGTGACGGGGCGGGCTTTTCTGGAGAGACGGCGAGGGTGAGCTGGCTGACACCCAGTGCCTGCGGCCCGGACCAGCCTCGTGCTCACTGCCCCCAGACCCGGACCTCCCGCACCAGTGCCCCCCCTCACACCCGCCTGCAACTTGTCCTGTGAGTCCATCCAAAATGTCTTTTTTTAGGCCTGTGCCACTAGGCTACTGAGAACTCTGTCTAGATTCCTCGCCCAGTGTTGGGCTGGGAATTTTTCCTTCTCCCAACGTGTTGTTCTTTGAGAACCCCTCACCCCTATCTTCTGGTTGACTACAGGGTCCTGCATATGAAGCACCTTTCCTCCCTCTAGAACCACAGAGAAATAGCAGGAGTCGGGGTAAGGGGACCAAACAACCGCACAGAGATGACCAGAGCCAAAGGGAAAAGGATTTTCCATGCTTGAGGTAGAACAAATTCAGGTGAGGGAAAAATAATGCTATGGCGGTGTATCTTCAATGCCTAGCTATGCGGGGTGGGCGGTGACAAGCGTGTGTGTGTTCGTGTGGACTCGAAGAAATCCTCTTCTCTATCTAAAAGGTAAGCTGTTCTCACCCCTCAGGTATGAAAATCTACTTAGAAAAAGAAAAACTCTTACACAGATACAAGTCTAAAGATATTCCATCTGAAGTAAACATCATTCCTCTTTTATCCAAATTTATAAACAACAAATGTACAATATTTTTACCCAGCGTGGCAGCTGGAGGAGAGGTTGTCAGCAAGCATTCTTTTTTTCAAAATAAATTAATCCTTACTCTGGTGGTTTGAGATTATGCACTGTATTATACAACAGCGCCTTATCAAGCCTCATCAGTGAAGATGGAATTCATGTCTGTAAAATGCTGCAGGCAATCACAGTTTCATATTTTATCATGTTGATAAGGATATCGCACATTCTCTGAAGCATTTCAAAACACTTAAATGAAAAAGGAGAAATGCAACTAAAAGGCTTTTTATATGGTTTGTTGTGGGTTATTATGAGTTATTTATAAACCCAAAAAGAAAGATTTGACATTTCAAATGTAAAAGATTTGAGTATTTAATGGTCCTTTTTTCCTTTTACAATTGAACATCCTCAATCACTTTTTAAATCATTAATATTTACTCTCGCAGCAAGCTACGGCCCCAAGAAGGGAGAATTTTGTCTCTGTTCTTCCTGACTCTACTACCCAGTGCTGGGCAGTTGGTTTCCTCCCTGGTCTGGAGTCTGAGTCTGTCCACCCTCCACCCCAGGACCCAACCCCCCCAGCTCCCTGTCAGGCGCGACGTGTTTGCTATTTTCCATCCATGTCAGGGTGTTAAGTTTTGGTCACCTGGTTACAAAAGTTAAAATTATTTCCCCCACAATTAAAAACTGAGGGGCCATTAAAAATGCTGAACGTGTTTTGCATCCCACAGTGACAATACGGCAAGTTGCTCTTACAAACAAAATTCTTTGTTTGGCCTGGTTTGTTGATCTGTCTGGGGCCCGCCTCCCCTTCACCTGAGCTGTGTTTAGGAATTTTTCCTGCTGCTCGAGTCTAAGATAAATGACCTGTTTTCTACCTTCTCCCTGGAACACAGCACAGCCAGGAGGAGATGGCATCTTAATGGGCTGATGCTTAGATCTCTATTGATGACAGAGCGCCAGCCACCCTGGGCCTCTGAGAGGATTTCTGGCGGCATAAAGGTAACATCAGTGTTTAGGTTCATAAAATAAAAGTACAGTAAAGATGCTGCCTTCCCCACCAGCTAAAAAGATGAGAAGCCAAGTCAAGTGGCCATTAATTTATTGATTGGTCACTGTTTACCTGGTGCTGTTCCTACAGCTCTTCGAATCTGGTTCCCCAGAGTACTCACATTTAAATTATGTGGACTGTACAGTGAATTTCCTCCAAGGCCATCACTGTAGCCTCCCGTCTGATTGATAACATGACGGAGGGTATCCACCTAGAAGTGAGACGAAACAAAATTCATCATCCCAAATCTATTCAAACATCATCACTTACAAAAGGAAACAATTTGAATTATGTGTGCCATGAGGGTTTAGCATCTTGAATGAAAGACAAATTTATCAATCAAATGTGACTGGCACAATTTCAAAAATTCTTTGCATATTTAAACTCACACATCTTTGTTTTTCATGCCAGCCAAATAATAACATCTTCACAGCAATGGAAACTTTTCATCTACACAACCAAATGTGTGTGGCTGTGGGTGAAAACTACTCATAAATATGTATTCTCTCTCACACACACACCCCTATGTGCATAAAAACAAGTAGCTGCTCTCCATTAAGAGGATGAGAAAAAGAGTTGAACGTGGAATATACTTTAAGAACTCAGGTTTTTGTATTCTGACTTTAAAAAAACGCAGAAATGAAACAGAGTAATATGTATTTTAAATCATACACACACTGGCACACACGATTTTTCTGTTCTACTTTGTTACAAAAGTAATACCCACCCAACCCCTCTCCATGAGCTCAAGCCAGAGCCGAATGCATTCACAAAGTGTATCAGGTTTGAATCATCAAAAGTCACTGTTCACTTGACCTCTCATTAAATTAAATGGTGGGGCAGATGGGTCACATCTGGAAGCACCCAGCACAGGTTCTGCATGGATGTGCAGACCACTTCCATGGGATGAGAGTAAGGAGTTTTGAGCCCAAACCCTACCCTGCTAGAAAGGCCCCAGTTGGGGCATTTCTCCTACCTGTGATTGCACATTGGCTCCGACTTGGGACCCTTGGTAAGAATCCCCATTCAGACTCTGCATGTTCATGAACATGTCCCCAGAATTTGGGAGGTTAAAAGAACCAGAAGAACCTGGAAAGGAAAGAGTTAAGTAGCTGAATAACAGAGAGCTACACACATAATCCTCAAAGACCCAGAGGCAGGGAGAGGAGAAAAGGTACAGAAGGGAAAGGTTGTGTACAATGTAAAGCATTTTCAGATCTAGGACGATGGAGCATAACTCCAAGGAGTTAGGTGCTGTGATTCATTGTGCATCTAGGAGAGTCCTATCAATGGGGAAGCCCATATATGAAACAGAGAAAATCAAAATAAACAGAAAAACACCCAGCAGCTGGCCTGGAACCACCCCCTTGCTTTCATTTACCTCCAGGACTTGGTCATTAAATGAGCTCTTCACCATCATTCACTGTCACGGTGGACAATTACCCAGAGAAGAAGCATTTCTCAGAAGCTCTCTTTTAGCCATGCATTCTGCCTAACTTTCCTTTCATCTGTTTTCATGTCCCATTAAAAAGAGCTTGGGGGTGATATGGGGGGGAAGGAGGAAGGCAACGAAACAAAACAAACAAAAAACCCCCAATTTCTGAATTTTAAAAAATATATTTAAAATATCTCTTAGAAAGGCCCTTTGAATTGCTTTGCAAGTCCAGCTGTTTGGACGAGCTGCACATCTTTCATTGCTACTCAAGTTCCCTGTTATTTTAAGATGTTTCCAACTCCATCAAAAATGCCACATGAAAATCTTCCAAAATATATTGCATGAGGAGCCAAGATACTGCATCCAGTACTAAGTACCATACCCCTCACAGCCAACCACCACCGAGCCGCCAAGTCAGCACAGATGCTAAAGGAACGCTGCGGACAGCAGACCAGTCTGCAGCTACAGCAGGAGGAAAGCACCGCTGTACCAACAACCCCAGCATTCCAGCTGCATGACTCAGCAAAAGGTGCCTTCCCCACTTCCGCTGTTTCACTCGTCCTTCGACAGACCCCCATGGACTTTAATATGTGGGAAAAATGTAGTTAAAATAATCACTAATGATAGTACATTGTCTAACTGCTGAATTAAAAACCACTACGAAGAGTGGAAAGCTCCAGAATCTATTAGTGGCGAGTGGCACTCACTACGAACAGTGGGTCTACAGGCTCTGGCCGTCCTCCCATTCACCCATCCCTAGAACAGGTCTTCATTTTAATATAAATCTTCCTTTACAAATCCACTGTGTCCTCGACATGGCTCTCGTTTCCTGGCCTGTGGGACAGGGCTTTGGGCATAAGGCTGCCTGAGCCGAGCAGGGAGTGAGCACCCGTACGCACCAGAGTTTGGCGTGGTGGGCGAGTTGGTCTGGTTGTTCTGCACAGCGGCAGCCACTGCGTGTGCGGCCGTCACGGCTGTCTTTGCAGCATAGAGGTTGGCTTCTTCCTGAAACTTGCCGATATTCTTCTTGTACCTGATTCGTTTGTTGCCAAACCAGTTGGATACCTACAAATCACAGGGACATGAGTGAAGGGAAGCAAGGTTCAAAGGGGGAAAAAAAGTCAAACTTCCAATAATAACTGTTGGACACTGAAGGGAAACTTTGGGAGACACTCAGTTCTGAACCTTTGATCACATCCTGGGGATAATGCAGAATTGGGTAGAGCCTCACTTGCTCTTTTTGGCAAACCTCTCAACACTCTTGGAATAAGACTGCTTCTTGGAGCTGGCCCCAGTAACACCAAAATCGCTGGGAGCACTGCTCATAAAAAATATTCAGTTGGTATATACCAATTAGTATATAATGATTAGTCCCCCCAAAAGGAGCTGAAAAAATAAACGAAACATTTCTCAAGTTAGGTCAATAATAAGAAATAGTTAAGAAAGAAAGACTTATCCTTTTGGGGTCTGGAACAATTTTGGCAGCTGTACAGTAGAATCATGTTTGGTCTGCTGAAAAGAGTAACATCCATAAATAATGGATGAAAAACCCCTTTGTCTCCTTCCTTTGAAGACACTGTACGTCTGCCAAGATGGCTGCTCAAGTTCTGCCAGTTAACATGTGAGAAGGTCACAACTTGAAAACTCAAGCAATTCTAATAAGGTCAAAAGCAAATAAAGAATCATCGGCTGATTTCATCAGGTGGAATACACTTTTCTTTTGCAAACTACTTATGATGTCAACCAGGGCAAATGGAAGAGATTTCTAAGGAGATCTTGGCAACAGGCAGATTTCATCACTTTTCATTGACAGCAAAACTTCAGCCCAAGACTCACTGCTTATAGTTACACAGAGTGTTCAGGCACCTGTGAGCTGAGTTATATAAAGAAGAAGCTAAAACCCACACAACAACTTATAAATAGGTACCCACTGCTACATTAAAGGCTCTGACCTCTCTTGTTAAAGTAACAGTTTAAAAATACTTTTCAATAATTTCTTAATAATCTATTAAAAGGGCATGTTGCTGTGGTATCAGGCTGGGTGGGTCACTGTTTCATCCTGAACAGCTATTTAGAGACCCTGAGGAAAAATAAGGAGTGGTATGAGCCCTCCAACCCAATTTACACCAGTGGGCATGCTGGTTGACCATCTCTGCCAAGTCTTTAATTGCTTTGGAAGCAGAACTCTCATTCTTCAGACTATGGCACTCATCCTTCCAGAGAAAGCTAGAGAGCCCTGGAAGGGAGCCGCGCGAGGAAGACAATGTTGGCCTGCTGCTGCCCACATGCTGTCCCATCCTGGGGAGTCGCTGTGAGCACATATGTGCGCACACACATCCGCCAGCCACTAGCTCAAGACCTGTGCTGCCGTCACGAGTGCAGGTTCAGGCAGAAACAAGCCAAAACTCATCAGGAAGCAAATATGTGCAGATCAGGCCTTCCGAGCCGTTTCTGTTTCACCATTATTCTCCCCCGTGAAGGATGAGGCGTGTCCCTTTCTTCCTTCATTTCAAACAGTAGTGGCTATAGTAATTATTTAACGAGCATCTCCGTGCACCGAGCATTACGCAGAGCCCTTTGCCTACGTTTTCTCACGTAATTGTCACAATCTCAAGGGTAGGTGGCTGACTGAGATGGTCACACAGGTATCACACCTGCCCCAAATCCAATGGCCTTCTCTAAGCAGTGTCTGATACCTGTAATCACCACCCCTCCTTCTGAAAGCACTTTCTTTGCATGGTTTCTGTGACATTATGCTCCTGCTTCTCCTCCTTCCCTGACACACCAGGGTGTGTGTGTGTGTGTGTTTGTTTGTGTGTTTCTCCAAGACTCAGCACTCGGCCCTCTTCTTTCTTCCTGAGCAATCTGATCTCCATTGAAGACTTCAGTTATCGTCTCTGTGAGTGACTCCCAGATTTCCATCTCTATCCCTAACTTCTATGAAGAATTTCAGTTCTCATTTTTTAAGACGTTCCTTATAAATGTTCTGTCACAAGTTGCAACTCAATAGGTCTGAAATGGAATTCATATGTCCTTTAAACCTGTGCCTCCTTCTCTGTTTTCTCTTTGTGTTCATGACATCTCTGCCACCAGAGATGTACTCACCATGTCACAAAGTCCCTGATTCCACTGTAGATAGTTCTGATGGATATACAGCTCTCCATCCAGAACCAAGATCTGGTTCCTTTCCATTTCCACTCATTGGTCTCAGTTCCAGTGTCTACACTGTCACATTATCACGCTCTCAAACAGCCCTAAGGGACCTGAGTCCACCCTGCCACTGGCTTTCTCTGCCCTCCCATCTTTGAGCCCCAAATGCTTGGGGCAGGTGCACATGATAACTGTACAGGACGTGGTAGTGGGAGGAAGAGTCGGGAGAGTACACCGATGAGGAGGCAGTGAGGGCCCGAGCCGGGCAGAGCAGGAGTTGTGGGAAGGGCGGATGTCATGGAGGAGGAATAGGCAGAATTGGCCACTGCCTCACTGCAGAGGTCACGGGAGAGGGAGAAGCCGAGACGACGCTGATGTGGAGCCCAGGCCCCCAACAGGGTGGAGGAAGATGCTCTGGGAGGGACTTGTGCACCAGGAGAAGGCAGCCCCAGTGAATATTAAGATCCATTTCCATACCAGAATCATATGACTCTGAAAACAAAAGTTCTGAATTAAGACTGCAAAATGACCCTAAAGGTGGTCACTCAGGCTGTTTGTCAAGGCGAGTTCTCGTAGACCCCCATCACCTTTCACAAGCACATCCTCGGCTAAAGAGACAGACATAGAGAGCTGGTTCACAAAAACCTCCTTCAAGATATAGTATCTCTCTAGCCTGCCTGATTCAGGCTGTCAGGCCTTTGAAAGAGTTAAATATTGAATATATCTATAGTGCAAAGGGAGATATTCCTGGTTGAGAGGGAATTTGGCATTTCTTAAGTATAATTAATGAAAATTCCCCAACTCTGAATTTAGCAACAAAGGCCCATCTTAGAATTCTTTTCTTCTAAACAATTCTCGGTTGGATTCTGTACTTTGTAGTTAATATTACCTTGACAATCAGAGAAGCTATAATACATTAATGAAACCTAGCCTGGAAAATCAGATTACAGCTTTATTAACAGTTTCATAATTGAGGAATCTCTGTACCATCGAAGGTCTCATCTCCAGATATGTAAGAATCCTGTGTTTATGCATACCCCTGGACCAATCAAACAACAGTCATCACTAATAGAGGTTTATTTAATTCTCACAGTAAAATTTTAATATCACCAGCAGCCTGGGGAAGCTTTAGCAAGTGGATTTGCTTGACATCAGATCGTTTCTATTCTGCTAGTCCCAATACTTCTTAATCTTTAATATCAAGGCAATTAAAATTAATGGCCACTCATCTGAAGCTACTGTGGGCAGTGTTTCCTTGACATCAATTGTTTGATGGGATTACCTAGAGGTTAAACTAACAAGCAAGGTTTAATTGGAAGCAATGAAAGAAGCAGTGATCATACGTTATGTTTAACCTGCATAACCACATCTAAATGAGTATCTAAAAATGTTAAACTATTTCTCAAATTAAAATATGCACGTCACATTCTGATATCACAGATTTGGGTATTGCAGCAATCAGCTATTAAGACCACACTGCTGCAACTGAGATCAGTGTAATTAATGTATAAATCGACAACTTAGTTCAGGAATTTTTTTCACCTTTTAAAAACAGATGGATACAATTAGTTGCAAAAGTCACCCAGCACCAAAAGCGACAGAGCACAGGCGGCCCCCTCCTACACAGGGCTCGCAGAGGAGCCAGGCTGTCTACACTGGCACTACGAGGGCAGAGCCTGTTCTGTCTCTGAACTGGAACGGTCTGTATGTTGGTCCCAGAATAGAAACACAGGCATGAAATTGGTGGAGAGAAAGGGAATACCCTGTCCTGTGCTTCTCTTTTGAGCACATATCAAGGATTCATGACTCTGGACTGTGCAGAAGGCAAAGGGCCAGGCAAGAATTTTAAGATCAATTAAAAAAGGGAATAAAATCACAAGTACTCTCCTCCTCCTACTGATGTTCACTGCCACCAGCTCCAGACTGTAAGCCTTCGGCAATCAGGGGAATGACGAGCGAACATTCCCCTGGCCGCTGACTTTCCGGGGCCCTTCTGCAAGGCCAAGAAGTGGCTGGAAAGGCTCCTGTTCTCTCCAATTTACTACAGTGTTGTATTTCCTCGGACTCAATTCAGCTGCAGACTGCCAACTGCTCTTAAAAAGTAAAATGTTTAAAAATGTGGAATCTAAAAAAGACAAACTCAGAGAAACAGCGTAGAGTGGTGGTTACCAGGGGTTGATTACAGCTAATAATACTGTGCCATATACTTGAATGTTGCCAAGAGGGTACATCTTAAATGTTCTCACCAGGAAAAAGAAATGGTAACTATGGGATGGGATGGAGGTGGCAGCTAACACTGGTGGTAATCATTTTTCAATTTTCAAATGTATCATATCAACACAATTGTACACCTTAAACTTACACAATGTTACGTTTCAATTATACCTCAATAAGGCTGGGGAAAAGTAAAAATGTTTTCCAAATAATACAACTAAATTCAATTTTTGTATCACTTTTTTTTTTTTTTACCTTTTTCAAAAAGGTACTCAGAAGCTTTGACTCAGAATCAGTTCTGAGTAGATACATCAGATGCGGATAGAACTGTATGATGAGTAAATGCTTGTGATTCAGGGTCTGGGTTTCAAATCCACACTCTCATTTACTATGAGTGACCCTGGGCAGGTTTTTTTGTTACTTTAGCGTCTTCTCTCATATACAATGAAAATAATAACAAGAATAGTAATATCTTCCTCATAGAAATGCTGTGTGCTATAGTGATTACCTGATAACTATTAGCTATCACTGTCACCAGAGACTTATTCTACTCTCTAACTTAACTTCCCTTCTTAACTTTGGAACCCCTCTTTTACAGTGAAAGAGGAAGAAGAAACCATTCTAAAGGAAAAGAGAAAAGGGGAATCAAGGAGTGTTTCTGGAAAAGGTGACATCTGAGTGGAGGCCTAACAAGTGAGGAACATTCCATTGTGGAGAATGAGGGAGCAGTGCGAGTGGGAGGAGGTGTGGGTACCAGGGGACGGGCACCTGAGGCAAGAGCATCTAAGGACAGGCAGGCCCCGGCTAAGGAACAGGAAAGGGGAGAGTGCGCCAGGCAAGGGGAAGCCTGAGACTGAGCCTGAGATTTCTGGGAAGTACAATGGGGACGGTTCCCATATCATCCCAATGCGATATACTTTTATGCTCTACAAAAGAAATATGAGGAAGTTAAAATTTTTAAACTCTTTATTTCCTGTAATTATAGGGCTCTACATGTTTAATATATTCTTCTGGATTAAACTAGCATTACAGTTAGTCTAAAATTAATCCAAGCAATACAAATATTTATTCTGATAAATAATAACACTTATTTTGACCATCAAAAGTAAGGTTTTATCACACAAACATTTATTAATCAGGGGCGTGTTGGGTTATTAAAGTGCTGAGTGAAGCAAGTTTGGTTAGCACGAATATTTCCCATAGTTCTTTGTTGGGCACCAGAGAAGATCTCACATTTGGGGCAATGGGCCATTGTATGGGGTCGGAGTATCCGTTTCATAAAATGGAAAAAGGGCAAGTGGAAAAGGGGAAGAGGGGAAAGGCCAAGAACGTGCGCTACCACCACAGCAGCTGAGGCACATGGACTTCAGGAAGGAGTAGACAGAAATATACACACACACAGAAAGCTGGCCAGTGAACACCTTAAAACCATGAACACCCCTGTACCCGCTGGAAAACCTTCCACTACTTTGTGAAGCACGTGCACCTTAGTTCAAGACTGCTGCCCTAAGTGAGCAGGCTAATTCTGGCTGCATTTTAACTTCTTTGTCTGAGAACACATGGGAGCTCTTTGGCAGGGGTGTATGTAGTACATACCTTCAGCTATAAAAACGAGGCTCATTCGGGCAATCACTTCTTTGGGTCACAATGACATTTTGGAGCTCAACAAAGAACAAATTTGTCAGCTTCAGGAAATCAAAAACAGTCAAAGAAATAAACCTAAAGGGGTAGATATAGTTTACTTATAATTTAGCATAAACTTTCTGGAGAGTAAGCCAGCAAATATGGATATATACATACCCTTTGACTGAGCATTACTAAGAACTCATCTTGAGGAAATATTTAGAGATATATGTGCAAAGAGATTCACTACATTCCTACGTATAAGCAAGAGAAGAAAATTTAAGAGAAAGAATTTATAGCACATCTGTATAATGGAATATGATCACTGATTAAAAATCATGTTGATGAAAAATATTTATTGACATGGGGCAAATAGTCACAATATATTGTAAAGAGGAGGAAAGGGGTTTTTTCCTTTGTACACAGCATGAGAATTCTGTGGGGAGATGGTAAAAATACTCACACATAGACACACATGGGTGTGCACATGCGAACATACATATATGTATACGGAAAAAGGCCGAGGACCCACATACCAACATGTGATTATCTTTTAGAGAGGGTTTATAAGTAACTTCTAATTTTGTGGGGGGTTTTTGTGTTTTCAAGTATTATCCAAATTGATTTCAGATAAGCAAGTATTGGGGTTTTTTAAAATCAGAAGTTACTTTAAAAAAAAGAAAAATGTAATTTTCAATGAAAAAAGTAACCAATATGCTTTCTAAAAAAATCACTTAGAGGTAGTTGAATAATCTTGAAGAGTGTAAGTGCCAGGCACTGTGCTGGCCCACACAGCTACAGGAATCAACAATCCCATTCCTGTATTCTATCTGAAGGACAGGGTTGGCAGGTCTGAGAATTTCTGAGATAATTAAAATCAGACGCTTTGTAAATCTCAGGCCATTAAAGTTTCCCAGATTGCTCTGCCTTTAAGAAAAATGCCGTGTTCAAATTAAAAAGCTAAACCATCTACAATGTCTCTACAGTCACTGAAAGCCAATTTATTAATTAGCATTAATTGTATCTTACATTTCAAATTCTATCACTACATTTATTTATCATTTTAATAACAATGTTTAATAAAAGAGAAAAATTATTACTTAACGACTTAATCTTCAAGAAGCAGAAGTGCAGAACTTAAGAGTTCATCCTTAGCTTTGCTTCCTTGCATAAAATATGTTAGGGAGAGGATGGGCACTTGTTTGGAAGAGCAGCAGCTGACACTAAAACTTCATTACTGAAATCAGCAAACTGAAAATTTATGAAGCACAAATCTTAGAAAAATTTGCCATTGTGTTTCCTGTGTTTACTTGTGATGCATACTTTATGTACTGTGCCTAATTAAATGCAACAGATTATGAAATGTTGAAATGCCAAGTCGTGTATAATGGAACATGAAGCATATTTACATGGTAAACAATTTTATCTCTAATAAATAGTTTCTCTCTAATCAATATGTTTTCATCCCCATTATGTGATTCAATTTGAAATGAGGAATGGAAGCCAGATACTGTTCAATTTTTAAAGTTAATGGTATTAATAAACTAAATCTCATTCCACTCCTCTCCTTCCCAAGGGTGCACATCCAGCAAAGCTTACGTAAGGACAGAAAGGCTGGCCACACTGTAGATAACCACATGTGTGCACGCCCTTGAGAACCCAGAGGGCACTTGAGAACCAGACAGATCAGAGTGTGAGTCCCCGCTCTGTGATTTCCTAGCTGTGTTACCTTAGTCCAGTCACATCATCTAAGTTCTCCTTTCCTGGTCTACAAGACAGGATAACGATGTTTTCTCCTCACAGGGCTGTCGTGAACAGTAAATGAGATAACATGTTAAAAGGCACAGGACTGTGCCTGGGATGTACTAGGCACTCAGTAAATGTTAGCTCTCCCTCTTCTTTAAACAAGCAAAAAGAGCAGCAACAACAAAACCCTCTACAGGCTACACTTGCTTCCCGTCGCCACTAAGGTCAGATCACCTTTCCACAGGAGTTTGGGAGAACTCTGGGAGAGCTAGTCCATGCTTCCAGCGCTGGCAGGGTTTCTGCCAGTAGAGAACAGGCAGCAGTAAGAAGGGCGAGGAGGGTGCGCCCCTGCACAGCTGAGCACGATGAACTCCCTACCAGGAGGGTAACACCTGACCAAGAGCTCCTGCCTGCCACACCCCTGCTGGGCTGCTGGGCTGCTGGGCTGCTGTTCTGCACAAACTGCTGACAGTGTTACCCATGCCTCCTTGTCCCTCCTCACCCCTGCCCCAACACAGCCACCTGCAGGACAAGGCACTGGACCTAGAATTTGTAGGAAACCTGGGTCTGGATCCTACCTGTACCTCTATTGCTAACAGCAGCCATTTATGGAGAGTTCATCTAGAGCCAGAAATTTTACCAGGAACTTCACAGTATTATCTCATTGAGCTTAACAAAGACTAGCTTAACTGATGTAAAAACTGAGGGCAGAAAGTTTATGTAGCTTGCCTGAGTTTATATAGCCTTTCCTGTGCTTTTTCCACTATACTTTCTCTAATAAGACCTGTTTTTTCTGAATATTTTTTATAAAATTAAAAAAATTATTTATTCAATTTTATTTATTTTCCTTTGTATTAAATGACTAGGGCTACCAAACCACATTCTACTTTTTCAATGTAAAATATTTCAGCTCCTTTATGGTTAAAAGTGAGCCCAAGAATCCAAACCATATTTTTTTCCTTTTTAGAAAATAAGTTCCAAATTCTGAACAACTGACTTGAAAACCAACTTTTGAAATACAATCCACTTCTAATGGGAGAACTGAGCAAACAGAAATTCAGTTTCCATAGTATCTGAAATAATTTAAAACAGATTCACTTGTCAAGTACTGTATTTTTTTTTATTTGAGGCTGTGAAAAATTTTATTGCCATAATGTACTGACACCCTTACAGTTTGGCTTTGCCCTTTCCACTGTGTGCATGATAGACTGATAACTGCTCGTGACATTCACAAAGAGCCTCATCTGCAAAAGTATATAAAACGTCAGCCTCGCGGCCACAGCACATACAGAACAGATGACACCGTTCATCTCCCTAAAACACGTGCTGAGGGGTGGTTCTAAATTACCTCAGACAATGTTTTCAGTTAAAGATTTCTTTTCTTTAAAATTACTTCTCTCATTTAAAAAAAATGTGCTGGGTGTACAACTGAATATAGATTCTTCAGCCTTCGTGGAAAGTGTCTTTGACAGATTCCGAAACACCAACATCACAACTGTGAAACTGCCTCCCAGCAGCTACACTGAAAGGTGGAGCCATCTCCCAAGTCAACACACCAACATCCCAGAATTAAAACTCAAGAGCACTCTTTAAACAGCAATGGGCCAGATTTTCTGTTCAAATAAGCTTCCTGTAAATCTAATTCCTATAAAATGTTTATGCTGGTTATAAAATTCTGGTTTTTGAAGTGAATAAAAAAGTGAATGAAGGGCCGCAAATGGCAAAGTATCCTTCTTTCTCGCAGGTGAGTTGTATTCCATTACATACATGTATGCTGCATCTTCATGACCTATTCAACTATTGATGTGCACTTAGGATGCTTCCATATCTTGGCAACTATAAATAATGTTGCTGTTAAAAAAATCTAATTCCTGTAACTGAATGCATCATAGTCAGTGTCTTATGTAAAGAAATCCTATAGACAAGCCTTTTGTTTCATGGGAACCCTTATTTATTCGATACCATTTCCTACCAAATACACACCCCAGTTTTCCTTTCTTTTTAAAGAATAATCTAGAAAATTACACTGAATTTATTTAAAATAGGAGTTCCTATCCTCAGAAGGTATCCTACCCCTCCAATATACATAATCAATTCTCACTAAAAATGAATCACATGCATTTTTACAGTAAAGACTACACCCAGGTCTACTCAGAGACAGAATAGACACAACCCCACTCACCATCCTGACCTGTGCCTCATCTTTATGGAGGTTGTGAAAACCCAGGGACAGGTGGCTTCTAGCATACTTGTTTGCAGGTGCTCAGAGCATCTGTTCCCTCTTTCTTCTGGAAACTTTACAAGGCTCTGCATATACAACACACTCAGCAAGAAAACTGATGGAATGCATGACAAATTAGCATCTATTGAGCACTCATGATATTCCAGGCCCTGTACTAGGAAGGCTACATATATGATATCTTTTATGCCTCAAATCTCTGAAGAAATTATCATTATCCTAATTTTACAAGCCCCCAAATGGGAAATTCGGGTTAAATAATTTGTTCAATGTCACATTGCTACTTAACAGTGGTAGAGTGGAGACTGTTTCTCTACCTTCCTACACTGAATGTACAGTCAGTCATCTGGAGTTAATACCTCAATTTCTCAAAATAAGTGATATGAAACGAAAGTACCACTGCCTCTGTGGAACACAAGTAACAAAACTTAGTTTTGGTAAAGAAGCTGGTCTACCTGCAGGGCAATGGTCTAAATTTCTAACTTCAGGAAGTCAAGAGGGAGAAAAAAAAACTATTTATACTAGCATTTGAAAACTTCTCTCCCTTGATTTTTTGACCCAGTCACCTGACAAGGTCTCAGTGGGTATAATTCAATTAGTTCTTTTACCTACTTCCACTCCTGGGCTCCAGTCTTCACTAGGGCAAGTCACACGTCCAGGCTGGCTCTGCCTTTTGACTCATCTCTGGCCAGAGCGTTCATTTCACACACATTTAAAGAGTACCCAGCAGGCACTGTGTTTTCCCAAAACGGTCCCTCACTCTTTCCATCACCTCCAACCTCCCAAATTCAATCTTACCCTCACCCTCTTTGTCCATGAGCACATGTCTTCTTGTAACAACAGCTGTAACATGTCTATAGGGCGTCTTAAATGCCAGGTACTATTCTCAGTACTCTACACATATTAACTCAATAAATCCTCATTACAATCCAGTGAGGTGGGTTCTAGTATTTCCCCTTAATTATGGATGAGAAAACTGAGGCACAAAGAAAAAGGGAGGAAAAAAGGAAAGAAGGAAGGAAGAAAGGAAGAAGAGGTAGTGTATATAGTATGGTTCAGAAGGAGTATTTGAAATGAATAGGTATATTAAGAAATATTTTACAAAGAATGTATAAGACATTGTGAATCACCTTTGGGGAGTGAGACTAAGAGTCTGAGATAGAAGGGAGATTTTGAAAGAAACAACTTTGGTTTTGTTACATTCTATTGTTTTTTCTTAAATTTCATTAATTACTCTACTTTTTATTATTTCCTTCCTTCCATTTTGGGGGGTTTAATTTACTGTCCTTTAATACCTCGAGATGGACCCTGAACTCACTGATTTCCAGCCTTCTCTCTTACTATATGTATATATAATGCGCGCACACACACACACACACACACACACACACAAACATATAAATGTTTAAAGCTATAAATCTCCTTTTAAGCGTGGCTCTAGCTGTACCCCATGAATTTTGATACGTGTATTTTCATTATCATTCAGTTACAATATTTTCTAATTTCCAAAGTGGCTTCATTAACCCATGAGTTATTAACAAATAACTGCATTATTTTCAAACATATGGGGATTTCTACTTACCTTTTTGTTACTGGTTTTTAGTTTAATTCCACTGTACTCAGAAAACAAACTCTATGTATTAAATTATTTAAAATTTACTGAGAGGTACTTTATGGCCCAGAATATAGTTAAACTTTCAAAATGTTCTGCAAGTGCTTAAAAAGAACATGTACTCAGTTGCTGGGTACAGTATCTATATATGTCTATTAGGTCATTTGCTAATCATGGTGTTTAAATCCTTTATGTCTGTGCTGCTCAGTGTGGTTGCAGAACCATTAGCGTCAGCATTATCTGGGAGCTTCAAATTGTCAGGTCCCAGTGTAGAACCTTTGAGAATAGATTTCAGGAATCTGTATTCCAACAAGCACTCCAGATCATTCTTATGCATGCCAAAGTTTGAGAAGCACTGCTGTATGTCCTTATTGACTTTCTGTTATGTGTGTGTGTGCGTGCACATGTATGCATATATGTATGTGTTTTCTTCTGTTATAGAAAGGTGTGAAAATCTCCTATAGTGATTTTAGATTTATCTATTTTTCTTTTAAATTTTGTAAGTTTTTTTTGTAAGCTTTATGTTTTTTGAGCTCCTGCTATTAAGTACATACAAATATAGAACTGCTGTGTCATTAATATTTAGTGTCTCTCTTTATTGTAGCAAAATGTTTGGCCTTGAAGTATGCTTTATCTGATATTAATAGAGAAACACCAACTTTCTTTTGGTTATTATTTGCATGTTGTATTTTTTCCCATACTGTTATGTTCATTCTTTCTGTGTCCTTATGTTTTAGATATGTCTATTAGAGAACACAAGAAATTGGGTTTCATTTTTGTATCTTATTTGACAATATTTGCCTATTAGAGTATTCAGTTCATTTACATTTAATGTAGTTATTGATATGTTTGGGTTTAAACCTATCATCTTACTAAGTGCTTCCTATTTGTCCCACTTACTGAGTTCTTTTTTTCCTCTCCTTTTTAGATTGCTATTTTCAAAAATCATTCCATATTTCCTCCTTTATTAGTTTGGAAGTTATACACTCTTTCAGTTTTCTTTAAGGGATTACTCTAGAGATTATACATTCTTGACTGTCAAAGTCTAGCATTAATTGGTACTTCTACTATCTTTTGCAGAAAATGCAAGAGCATTAGAATATTTACCCTCCTCTCATTAATTTAAAAGGCATAATTGTTGTGTATTGTAATTCTATACATATTATAACAAAATAGGACATTATTATTATTAATTCTTCTTCTTCTCCTTCTCCTTCTCCTTCTTCTTCTTCTTCACAATCAATAGTCACTCACAGACACATTTACCCTTTTCTGTGCTTTTCCACTCCTTCCTGCATCACCCACCTTCTATCTGGAATCTTTTTACTCTGCCTGAAGAGCATTTTTTTCTATTCCCTTTAGAGAGAAAATGAGACAAATTCTCTCAATTTTTTTTTTTCTTGAAAATGTCTTCATTTCACCTCCACTATCAAAGATCATTTTTGACAATACAGAATTCTAGGTTGACAATGAATTTACTTCATTTCTTTAAAGAGATCATTCTATTGTATTATGGTTTTATTGTTTTCATTAAGAATTCAGTGGTCAGCCTAATTACTACTCCTTTGAAGCCAATATTATTTTTCCCTTTAGTTGCTTTTGACTGTGTTCAGTGTGGATTCCCTATTTATTCATCCTCTTTTGGGACTATAGTTTTTTGTAAATATAACGCTTAGAATCTTTCATCGGTTTTGGAAAGTTATCAGCCTTTACATTTCAAATATTGCTTCTGACCTACTATTAGGTTTGCTTCTGGGACTACAATAACATTTATTTTAGACTTCTTACTGTATTCTCAAAGTCCCCTACTCTGTCTCCTGATTTTCTATCCTACTATCTCTCCATTCTTCAGATGGTTATTTTCTTACAACCCATCTTCCAGTTCACTAATTCTCCCTTCAGTTATGTTTAACCTGATTTTAAATCCAAACACTGAATTCTTAACTTTGGTTACTGAATTTTTGGTTCTACAACTTTCATATGACCTTTTTTATGGTTTCTGGCTCTCTGAAAAAATTCTCCATTTTGCTTTTTATTTCCTTGGATATATAAAGCATAGTTATTTTACAGTCCATACCAGATCCTTTTCTTTTCTATAGTTCTATGGATCTGTTTCTATTGTCTGTTTTATCTGCTGGTTTCAGGATATGTTGTTATGTCTTCTTGTTCATCTTTTTTTTTCCCAATTGTGTCCTCAATGTTTTTCTTTGTTTATATGTATTTGCTTTGTTTATAGAAACAACTTGAAGCCTAGAATGATGCTATCTCTCTCCCCATACACACACAAACACACACACACACACACACTATTTGCTTTGTCCAGGCACCTATAAGTACTAGCAATCCAATTCAAGGACTAAGGTATTCTGAAGCAGACTTATAGTCTCTGTGAGTGTCTATGCACTTCCAAATGCACCCTGCTACTAGGGTGTAATTCATGTTATATTTCCAAACTGAACATTTCCCAACTGGGAAATGATGGCAATGCAAATCTGGGATAACTATCATAAATCTTTAATCTCCCCTCTATCAAATCAGCATTTCCTCATGTGTTTCCTACATCAGCTAGTAATATCACCATCTTCAATTATCTAGGCTAAAAACCTCCTCTATCCTCTGTCACTCTTTACTTCTTCCTTTCTCATATCCATATCTAATTGTTAACCCAATGTGTAAAACATCAGTTCTACCTCCAAAATACTTTTAAAATCTATCTCTGTTTTCCACTTTCAGTGGCTTAATTTGAATCCTCACCACCTCTTTCCTAACTTACGCCACTAATCTCCCATGTAGTCACTCTCATTCTAGTATTTTCCCCTTCTAATAGACCTTACACACTGGTGCTAGATTTATCTTTCATAAATCTGATCACACCACCCCAACCTAGAAATCTGTATTATCTTTATTCTATTTCATAGCACTTATTACTATATGGCATAATATATATAATTAGATGTTATTGTTTACAATTAAAATATAAGATATATGATATATATAATTATGTATTATTTTTATCTGTGTGTGTATATATATCTTAATTAATTATCCTCTCCTCATTAGAATGTAAACTCCACAAGGACAGAATCTCTATTGTATTCACTGTTATATGCAGCACAGTGACCAGAAATAACTCACTGAATGAATATTATTGAATAAATTAATTAACTAATGCAAAACTAAACTGCTCAACTTCATAACTGATGTCTGACAACCTCAAACATCTCACATCTAATTGCAGACCTTCCCCAATCGGGCTCCAGCTTGACTTTCTAAATCATTTCTTCAACAAATACTAATTGAGTGTTGATGTGCTGGATATTCTGCTAGGCATTAAGAATATAGTGCTGAATAAGACCACAGTCTCAATCAAAATGGAACTCACCACCTGTCAGGGAAACAGCATTAAACAATTCATTATTCAGTTATGACTGTGGTAAGTGTTACCAAGGAAAAGTACAAGAAGCTATGAGACTATATAATGGAGAATATGAACTGGAAGTTCAAGGAAAGCTTTCTTTAAGAACTGATATTTGAAGTGAGCTTTGAAAGAGCAGTAACTAGTAAAATGTCTATACATGTGTGTAGGGGGTACAGGGTTAGACCATTCCAGGCAGAAGAAACAGCATAATAATAACTATCATCATATTTTTCCTTACTCTTTGATAGGCACTCTGCTAGGTGCTTTACATATCTTCTCACTGAAATGCCCATAATCTTATGAAGTACTGGTTATTTTTATTCAAATTATACATACAAGGAAATGAGGCACAGTGAGGTTAAATAACCTCACAAGGTCACAGAGCTAATAATTTGGGGGTACTTTTCTAATCCTCTCAGCAGAAAAGTAAACCCCTCCTTGTACTGTATTCCAAAATGGCGGCCGTATGTACCAGTGCAGTCCCCCAGGGTAACATCTGTACCCTGTAGCCACACATCTGTCTGGCTCCTCCAAGAAATTTCACACTCCTCAGGGAGAAGAACATTATTGCATTCACCTTTGTTTGCCACAGTACTACATGCAGTGCCTGGCCATGGTAGGCACTCAGTTCTTGTTGCATGAACTAGGAAAAAGAGCCCAAAATCCTGGTAAGTACATTTGGCTGGATCAAACTAACTTACTTATATTGTATGTAGCTTCTACTCTCAAAAATCTATACCTGTTTTAGAAAAGTAATATGCTCTCCATATAGCTGACAGAAGAAAGAAGAAGAGAAGCCAAAAGACAAGGACAAAGGAAGCCCAAGAGCATCTCTGGAAAATGCCAGATCTCCCAGGGGGGAATACCACAAAGCCGATGTTAGTGAGAAGCCAGGAGGCTTGAACTCGGAGCCAGTTCTGATCTGGTGTCTTTGCCCTTCAGGCTACACTGGATTCCCACTGTCCACCCCTCCCTATTTACTCTCACCTTGCTCTAGGCCCCAAGAGGCTGACTTATATAAGCTCAGGCTTCTGGCCAAAGGACATGGGAGATGAGAAGGGAGGAAAGTGAGGTCGGAGTAGCCGTTCCCCTGACTCCCTCACTGTAATATTGCCTTTACTTAAGGTCTCAGTTACTGGCCTTCTCCACACAGTTTCTACATCTTGACTGGGTTCTGGTAACCTTCCTTTATCTCTTCAGCCAAAGGGTAGTAACAGAATCAAGCAGTAGTAGCATTATTCTTTGTGCTTTCCCTACACTCTGCCCACACTTCTGTAAACAGTTACTTTATTAAACTCTCCAAATTATTCTAATCTGAGTGTGCCATCTGTTTTCTGCTGGGACCCTGACTGATATATTGGCCTATTGGTCTGACCACAGAAGCGAAGCAATGGAAAGGTGAGATGCAATGCTGAGGGTCAGGCACTAGGAGAGGCTGACAGGAATACTCAAAGGGGAAGAGGCAAGGAGGTGAAGTGGACAAAAACCGGAGGGACCATTCTGATTATAGCTTCTTGGTATAGGAAAACTCAAAAAACACTACATCTAAGCCAGAAATGGTCTTTCTATGCTTAGTTGGGTGTCACATCAAAGGAGTATTAGAGATTCCCTCAAAAAAGATTCCCTAAAATAAATATAATACCTGACATCCCTGGAGCAAGCTTTGGGCACCATGCTAATCATGGTGCTGATGGTTTATAGAGAACGACAACAACAAAAACTCAGGCTTGCTCTGTTTCCTTTAAATCTTGCAGATGTGTCCCATCCGTACTCGGTGTTACAACATCCTCAAAGCTCTCATCTTTTTACAACCTGCTCCTTTGTTCTTTGCACACTGTTTAATGGCGTCCCATCTCCACTAGGACACACAGAGACTTTATAGAACAGAGGGTCTGCAGCCTTCTTTTAAGACAGTGTGAGAGAACCACTTTAGCAAAATAGCTGCCATTTTCCTTCAACTTGTCTCCAATTCACCAATTGCATACTTACAGTAGAAATCCACTTCTGCCTTCTGTCTACTGCCAGAGTAACTGAAAAGGCTTTTATGGATAGCTAAGAAAGATACTGTAATTTGATAGTCATCTTTTTTTCTGCTCTAATTATTATTTTAACAGGCTTCTCCTTATTTTAATAGATTTTTTTAATAAGGAAATCTTACTTACAAATTTCAATTAGCTTACTGAATATTCACTGCTTTGGAATAAGTAGTTTAATGAGTAAGGAGACCTCAGACTACTAACTAGGCTGGAGTCTCTAAAGCAGCTTAGGGGGAAATGATGCAGCCCTAGTGACAGAACCCCAGCCTGTGCCTCACAAACCAGGACTCTGAGCCACAGCCCCAGGGATTGAGGAATCACACTGCCTCTTGCAGGAAAAAAGTAAAAATCCATTTTCTTCCTTTTAATCAAGAACCTCTATGTAAGAACCCCCAGCTCTCTCCCACTCACGAAGACCATGACTCTTGTCAAATTACTTAACTTCCCTGAATATCAGTCTCCTCATCTGTAAGGGTTAGATAATTTTTTCCACACTAGACTGTTATAAAAGTGGGTCTTATGCACTACTTTAAAAGCTCTAAGCTATGTTAGTTGGATGAATGTATGAATGAATGAATGAATGAATCTTAATGCTGCCTGCCAATTGTCATTTCAGGTTCTCATTTGCTAAAAAAGAAAATCAATCTTTTCTTTACGGTACACTTCAATTACAGTAGCTATGAAGAATAAGTTACCATTTTTCATTCTAAAAACATCTAGCAGAGAAAGTAGGGCCAGAGTTATTTAAATTCAAGAGAACAATGGAGTTTTTTGTGACTTGTTAACTTGAATAATCAATGCAAGTTAGCTCTATTCCAAAAAGTAAAAGCATATTAATATCTGCCCCACTGATTAAGAATATGTGACAATTTAAGTATGATTCTCAGTGCTTATGACATTTGGAATAATGCTTTTTTTGGTGAATTTTCAGGGTATTATGTAAAAGGGGAACTCCAACTTACTAAATCACACTAAACCTTAAGAAATTGGAGATTTCAAATTCTGAGTTCAGTCTATAATTCTATGTTAAGGATATTTATATTTATGATATATTAGCACAAATTAATATGACTAAAATAAATTATAAAATTTCCACTTACCTGTTCCTACTTATATATTGTATAGTGAACCTAAAAAAACCATAGTATATACTAACTTAATATGTCCAAAACCAAACTCCTGAGCTTCCTCCCTAACACCTGTTCCTCCCAAATCCTTCCCCAATACACTTAATGACAACTCTATACTTTCACTGCTCTGGACAAAAATGTTAAGAGTCATCCTACATCTAATCTAACAGTAAACTCTCAGCTGTACCTTCACAATTATCTGGAATGCAGCCACCTCTCATGGCCACTACTACTAACATCCTGGTCCAGTCCACCAGCATCCTCTGCCTGGATTATTGCAGTGGTATCATAACTGGTGTTTCTGCTTCCTCTTGTCTTCCATGGTCTATTGTCAGTACAGTTGCCATGGTGATCCTGTTAAACTTAAGTCAGATCATGTCAGTCCTCAGTTTCCCATGTCACTCAGAGTAAAAGGCCAAGTTATTACCATGGGCTATAAGGTCCCTGTACCATTTGGACTTCACTGTTCCCTCTGCCTGGAATGTTCTTCACCAACTAGCCACATGGCTTGGTCATTCATCTCTGATTTTTACCAAAAGATATATTCTCAGGAGGGGCCTTCTTTACCACCCTAAGTTAAAAATGACAACCTTTACCTCCCTGTCCTCCTTCCCTCCTTTACTTCTCTCTAAAACACCTATCACTTCCTATATTATCATTTCATTAACCTATTTTATCTGTTTGTATCCTCCCAGGAAAATCTAAGCTCCATAAGGGCAGATTTGTTGTTGTGTAAGTAGACTTTTTAGCCAAGTGGGAAAAAAAAATATATATATATATATACATACACACATATATAAAAGGGGCACACATCATAAGTACCTTGCTTGATAAATAATTTCCATAAAGTGTACACACTCTTGAAACCATAAACCATATAGACTGAGAAACATTCCCCTTTCCAATCACTATTCTCTCAAGGGTAACCATTATCCTAATTTCTAACACTACGATTAATTTTGCCTATTTTTGAACTTCGTAATGAATAAAATCATGCACTAAGTGCCAGAATTCTTTCACTTAGCATTATATAGTTACACATACTCTAGTTCATTCATTCTTATTGCTATATAATACTCCAAATATACCACTTTTATTTACCTCGTTTCCTACTGATAGATCTTTTCACTGTTTCTAGTTTGGCTATTATGAATACTGTTGCTAAGAATATTCTTATACATATCTCTTGCTGAACATATGTACACAATTCTGGCAGGTAGGGAAGGGGTTTTGCCTGTTAAGTTCACAGATGTCTCTTCTACCCCAGCACAGCCTCTGACACATAATAGGTATTACAATAAATTTTTGTTAATGAATGAAAATGTTGTTTAAAAATTCTGTTATTTAGACTTAATCATTCATGTCAGACTTTCTAGGCTTATGTAGGTTTATAATGCATAGAAATTAAATTAACCTCTGTAAATCTACCAGTCAACTTAATAAATATACTACCAGCAATACTACTGAAACTCCTTGAAACCCCTTCCTAATTACATTCTAATTAACTGAATTTTTCATAATTCCTTTTCTTTTCTTCACACATATATATATATATATATATATATATATATATATCCCCTAAACAATATGCTGTTTGCTTGGTTTTGAACTTCATAAAATTGATATTATACATATTCTACAATTCCCAATTTTTACCTAGTGTTATGTTTCTAGGGTTCACTCAAATTGATGTGTCTTAGCTGTAGATACTTCTTTTTTCGCTGTTATACAGTAATCCATTGTGTTATTATACCACAGTGGATTTATCCATTTCCCCAGCCAATGGACAACAAGCTTTTTTCAATTTTTTTTTTGCCATTTCAAACAATGTTACTATGAATGCTCTTACACACATCTCCTGATATACACAGACAAGAGGTTTTCTAGGGCAATTTCATCTAGAGGTGAAATTATGGATCAAAGAGTATATGTATGTTCAAATTTATGAGACAATGACAAGTTTTACAACGTGGCTGTACCAATTTACATTTCTACCAACAATATTTAAGGGTTCCTGCTGCCGTATATTCTTAGTAATAATGTGCAGACTTGGTATGGTCAGCCTTAGGATTTTTTGCCTATACAGTAAATGTAAATGTTATTTTAGTACAGTTTGTAAATTACATTTTCCTGATAATGAATAAGTAAAAGGATCTTTTCATATAACTGACCATTTAAATTTCTTCTGCTATGAAATCTGTGTTTATGTTTTTTGCCTATTTTTCCACTCTTTTCCTTATTAATTTATAGGAGTTCCCTATATATTTTGAATTTTAATTCTCTTGCTATATACTTACAAATATCTTCTTACAGTTTGTGGGTTGTCTTCACATTTTAAAAAAGATTTTTATTTGAAATAATTTCAAACTTGTAAAAAAAAGTTGCAGGAATAAAAAAAGTATAAAGAAAATCTATGTATGCCCTTTACCCAGATTCGCCTCTTATCAACATTTTGCCCCATTTGTTTTATCATTTTTATGCACTCAAGCATGCATACTCTCGCTCTCTGTGTGTATATATGTTTGTACATATGTGTATTTATATACATACATATGCACACATAAACATATATATAATATATATAAACACTTTCTTCCCCTGAACCATTTGAGGTTAAATCATATACATCATGGCTCTTTACCCCTACCTAAGTAAACCAGTGTGTATTTCCTAAGACTAGAGATATTCTCGTATATAGCACAGTTATGCAGTACACATAGTACAATTACAAATTACAGTCTACTTTAGTAAATTTAAGCCAATAACTCCTCTATGGTGTTTTCCCTTCTAGTACAGGATCCACTCGAGAGTCAAGCATTGCATTTACATGTCATGTCTCTTTAGCCTCCTTTAATCTAGAACATTTCCATGGCCTTTCTTGGACATTTTTAAAGAACACTACTCCCTTCCCACTTTTTCCCCCTAATAGAACATTCCTCATTTTGGGTTTGTCTGATGTTTTCTAGTGATTAGATTCAGGTTACATTCTGGAATGAAATACTACACACAACGTCCATTTGTCCCTCTTTGATGATGTTGACTCTAATCACCCAGTCAAGGTTTTATTCCATTTCTCCACTCTATAATTGCCTTAAAAAAACCACAAAAAAAACAAAAAAACCTCCCCTGTAACTAATAAAGGGCCTATGGAGAGACATCTTAAGACCGTGCTCTTCACAAAAATTTCCTCCTAGATTTAATATCTATTGATAATTCTTGCCTGATCCAATCTTTACTAAAATGGTTGTATCATGTTGATGTTTCACAGTCTTTATTAAGTACTTTGATAAACATCCTACCACTGAATTTATCAACCTTTTCCTTTGTTGTTTACACATTTTATGTCCTTTTAAAGAAATTCTTTCCTATTCTCAAAGTACTACAGATATCTCCTTACATTTTCTTCTGAAAATACCTTACCTAATCCTAATTATAAAGTATTTGGAGCAGTTTTTAAGTATTTCAAGAAATAAAGAATAAATCAATTTCATATACTTTAAATCTAGCAAAAATAGTATTGCTATAGTTGCCTGTTTTCAGTGGGTTTCCATATCCTAAAGTTAGCTTTGTATGTAAACAACTTCTGGAGTCTAAATTTAATTGTACCTAGTATGATGTATATTTTAAACACTATTTTTTCTCTTTAGAAAGTAGTTATTCTGTCAGGTCTGGAACATTCTCTTCTCTCACTTCTACACAACTTAAATGAAAGAATACTAATTTAAAATAGTAGCAACTGATGTCTTTAATAGTTAAAATGATAGCATTGTGTTCACATCAGAAATGTGGGGAAGGGAATTGTTGAAGGGAAAGTAACTTTTTTAAGCAGGAAAAAGGTAAAAAGGGGAGGAAACTGTCACAATTTACAATGATGCTTATACTGATTGCTGAAATTCTCCATTTGAAAGGCTGACTTGGGTGAAATGAGGTCAGAAAATCTGCTTTTTAGACAGAGTAATATATCTATGTTTATATTATTTCTACTTCAAGCAATTACTAAAAAATTTTCAAAACCTAACAAAGCTATTTTTCTATAGAAAACAAGTAAAATTAATATAGTAATTAACTATGTTTTTATTGGTAAATGAGATCCTAGCCTTTTTTATAAGCAGAGACAAAATCTCTCTAGTTCAAAACAGTCGAAGGAAACTTCTCTCTTTCATTACACAAGCATGTATTAAGTCCTACATCACACACAAGATGCTAGTGCAATTGATGGAAAAACTAGGATTATACTGATTTTCGAAAACGTATGTAATCTGTGTTACTCTCCAATGGTGAGTATGTTACAGAAGTGAAAAAGAAAAGCAAGAAAAGGAGAAGCACAAAACACCTTAATTTAAGCTGAACCTGCAAACATGTGAATTCTGTCAGAGAGCTGTTATGAGTGTGGGAAAACCAGAATGGCATCATCAGCTGGTGTTCGGCACAAACCCAGTCCTCTCACTAGTAATGTTCAGGGGAAGGCTCCGACTAGAAAACACCCACTCAAAGTGAATACACTTAATTTCATCTTCCCTGCCTGACCCAGCATATTATATTGTTCCTTAGTATTTCAAGTGGCAGTGAGTACTGCATAACCCAGATAGTAACGTTTTATATAGTATATGTCTTCACAGCAGGCAGCCCAAATCAATTATATTCCATTTCAAACTGAGCAAAAGGAATCAAGATGTGCCACTATATCATAAGAAAACGACAATAACTCTTAAATGAAATCTTAATTATAAATTTAAGATTACTCGCGAGGTTCCATGGAAAGTAATGCCAAAATAGGAGCTGGAAATCATCTTAAACTCAGATCATATTCTCTTAAATAACAATGACTTAAAATACTGACATGAAACTTTCATGCGGATGTGAAGGGGATCTTCAGTATCTTGAACTTCAGAAGTACAGGAGTATTTATTTAGAGACCACTTTAGGAGGGAGGGAGGGTGTAGCTCAATGGTAGAGCACTTGCTTAGTATGCATGAGGTCCTGGGTTCAATCCCCAGTACCTTCAGTTAAATAAATAAATAAAACTCTCTAATTATCCTCCCACCCCCGAAAAACCAACCAAACAAAAGATAAATTAGAGGTTACTTTGAAATTTGTGACATGAGACCCCAGGGAACACTGAAATTTCTACCAAGGGTCAGCTTTTCCTTAAAGGCCACTGCAAGAACTAGTTGGTAAGCACTTGCATGCTATAAAGGAATGTTACTCAAATGACAACCTAAAAACAAATATGAATATTTAAATAAAATTGTATTTCAGAGCTAATGCCAATAGGATATACTTATTTTTTTAAGGAGGTACAGCTGTTTATTTTTCTCCAACCCTCAATCTAAAATACCAGTCTATCTGCCTAAAACTAAATGTATTTTTGTTAGAAGATGACAGCTAACTTAAGCCACAATTTATTACAAACAGACATTTAAAACAGAAAAAAAAAAAATTAACAGTGGTGATAGGCATGAATTTAATTCTTCTGTTTAATGGGTAAAAAGAAAACAAAGAAATCTGTGGGACCCAAATATCATAGTATGGTTATCAAGAAAGGACTTGGTGAATTCCTCAAAGTTCTCACCATGAGCTATACTAAATCTCCTTTTGGCAACAAATAAATTGGTTTCTCTCTGGTAGAAGCTCAGGCCAGTCATCTAAATTGGGAAAGCAGGACCACCTGCCATTCACTGAGGAGTCTTTCAGTGGAAACCATGTCTTTCCCCATCGCATGTTCATGTTCTTCCTACAGAAGATTTACACCAGGGCGGTGGATGATTATCTTGATTCCTTGCCACTTAGGATTAAAAGAAATTACCTAAACTTTAAAAGCTTGCATAAAATGTGGAAATGTCTATATTTTCTTTGTATCTTCTTTGATGATGACACAGTTGGCCATGAAATTGAGTAAGAATGACCTGAGAAGGAAATAGGGTTCTTATTATCAATGGAGAAACTAGACAGAGCCATGGAGCCTTCTCTCACCTGTGACACTGTGATGCTGCATTTCTTGGCCAGCTCCTCTTTGGCTTCTTCACTGGGGTAGGGGTTGCTGAGGTGTGAGTAAAAATATTCATTTAAGATTTCTGTGGCCTGTTTACTGAAGTTACGCCTTTTTCGTCTATGAAAGAACCAAAAAGAGAATTGTAGTTATAATCAAAATTAACCAAAGAGGAATATATTAATTAGGATGATCCAAAAACTTAGATTTCTACTTTTAAAAATTCTTAGGGTCTAATTTATCACAATGACAGTGTAAATTATGCTCCTGGCACCCTCCAAAGCATGATCTAACTCATGTTAAGATGTAGAATCACTAAGAAAAATACTAGAATGTGAAGCACAATTAATTTCATTCTTTAATTCATTCAATAAATTGAGGATCTAATGTGCTCTAGATACTCAATGAGGACCCAGTTGGAACAAAATGGATAAGGTCTATGAGGGCGATTACAGGGGACTGGAGGGTTAAGAGAGAGGGTAGAAAGTTAGGGGACAGAAGACATTAGACAAGTATCACAGAAATAAATAATTATAAATTATGGTGACCATATCAAGTATCATGAAGGAAAGTATAGGGAATAATGAAAGTATCTAAGAAGGATATCTAACATAGATTATGGAGTCAGGAAGGTTTCTTTGAAGGAGTGGCATTTAACCTGAGACCTGGAGAATGTGTACAACTTAGTGAGACAAAGAGTAGAGGGTGAGAGGAATGAGCAGAGGAAATAGTCTTGAAACAGGAAAAAAGCTTGGAAAGTCCAAAGGGCTGGAGGAAGCTGGAGCACAGTAAAAATCAGGGAACACGTGAGATGAGTCTGGAAGGTTGGACAGGAGCCAGATTACACAGGCTTCATGGACCCCATATGGATTTTTGGATTTTATTCTAAGTGCAAGAGGAAGCTATTAAAGGTTTTAAGTTTTACATTTTAAAAAGATGGTTCTGACTGCTGAGAATAGCTGGAGGACAGCATGAAAGGAAATGTAGAGATAATTAAGGAGACAACTGCAATGGTCAAATTGAGAAATGATGGTAACTTGGCACAGGGTGAGAGTAATGGAAATACAAAGATTCAAGATCTATTTGAGAGGTAAAAGCAATAGGACTTGATAATAAATAGCATGGGAGGAGTGGATGGAAAAGAGAGAAGGAAGGTAAGGAATAAAATACATCAAGAATTTCTAGATTTTTCTGCTTAAGCAACTGTCTGGACTGAGGTATGATTTGCTCACCAGGGAAAGTACAGGGGAGAACAAACTGTTTTGCTGGGAGGGGCTGGCAAAATGCTAGAAGATAGAATATTTATTGACAATTTATTTCAAAGTCACTTATATTCAGATTTTGTTATTAAGATTTTAAAGAATTCCAGCCTGAAAATTAGCATTTCACAGACTTCACTTTAGATTCTCCAGTAACTGGAAAATGCTTTCCCCAAATAATTTTCTTAATATTGTCTTGCAAATAATCTTAATGATCTTCTTAATGATCTTCCTGATATCCTATACTCAGGAAAGACAGTGTCAGTAGGCAGCTGTAAGTCTGTATACCCTATGAGATTCTTCTAGTTTAAATGATGTCACTAACATGGCAGGTTAAGTGTGTGAGCTATGTTTCAACATTAAGGGAGAGTCAAGGGAGCAAGAAATCTAGGTCTGATCAAAACATCTCAAGTTATGAGCCCTGAAATTTCTTAATTTTAATAATTTTTTGGAAGGTTAAACCATTGTTACCCGAGGGATGAGGAAGAGATTCAAGGTCTATTTGCGGATGAAAACCAACAGGGTTTGATGATGAATCGGAAGAGGGAGGTGGTGACGGAAGATGTGGAAGAAAAAGAAGTACGTCAAGAACAGCAATCAGCATTTCTGCAGGAGTCACACACTGCTTGACAGGAAAAACAAAGCCCTGACCTGGGGCAGTTTGAAGAGGCACGCTGATGAGTAAGTAGGTGGGTGAGTATGGGAAAAGGTTTGAAATTGTCAAACCTATAGATAATCACCTGGCCCACAGATAATGTTTGTTGAGACAACACAATAATGATCTGCTCATAGAAATCTAGGTTTCTGGCTTCTTATAAAAATTGGAAGATCAGCCACACCAGGCCTGCCTATATTCTCGGAAGGTAGCCACAGGCTAAAGCCAAGTGATGGCTGTCCCCTCAGACATGTACTTATCTGCTCTAGTCCTCACTGCCCCTCATCCAGCCACTCCACGCAATTCCATTACATGAGTGTGTGAGTCTGGAACTCAGTCTAAAACACGGAGCCCAGCAGCAAGCCTGGGCACGGTGGAGCAGATCACACAAGGGCATTTCTTGAGAAAATGAGGACTTAGGAAAGGAGGAATGAGCAGGAATGTATTGGGAAAGCAAAATAAGTTCGGCTCATTTATCGACTTTGCCTAGGAATGGTTTTAGCAAACATAAAAAAACCTCAGAGAACAAATTTATGGGCAGAACAGAACCCATCACCCCAGACAGTCTGGCTGTGTCCAAACTACAGCCCTTCTACTAGAAGAGCAGAAAGACCTACACAAAATTTATTCCTAAATGTTCTGCACCGGTACATGCTTCATCTTGTCCAATTACCAAGAAAATGTGAGTATGGCTTTACAAAAAGCCAGAGTGAGCAAGGGAATCATATATCTGAATGAGCATGTTTGCCTAGAGCAGAAAAGCCTTGCCTTCTCAGTGCAGAGGGCTTGCTACGAGGCACTACAAGAATAGATAGAACCAAAGCTCACTATTTGCATTCACTTGAAGGCATAAGAGAGAACTCGGTCTTATACTTCATTTATTTTTTAGAAAAACATTCTGTAGAATATGCCCATTAAGCATCTCCCCTAAGTTTCACTCCCCCAGGGTTCAGCACACTCTAAATGGTGATGCCTCAGGCCAGTGCGCAGTGCGCATCCGTCCCAGGGCTGCTCCCATCAGCAGCACAACATTACTAACAGCAATCTCTGTGGGAGAAGGGACTCTGCTCCAAGCTCTGCCACCATCTCATTCTCACTCTCCTCACTCTGGCTTGTTAACTTGACTTTCTCTTCTTGGAAGAAAACTAAATCATTTAGGTGTATACATTATGAATGCAGTTATGTAAAAAAATGAGCATGCCTGTTGACAAGAATGGGAATTGTATCAGCAGAAACAAGAATAACAATTCTGTCAGAAAAGATTCCTTTCTGAAGAAAGGACTTTTCAATATATTTGTTACATAATACGTTTTATTAAAAGGCTCAAAGTTGTTCATTTAAAAATATTTTTTGTTTCTGATACTATTTCCTTAATTCTTTGAGCTATTAAAATTAAGTGGAAATATTCGTTCATCTGGGTAGTCAATAAATTATCTTTTGCAGCCTAATACATGTAAGACACTTGCTAGAATGTGGAGTATGTAAACGCTTAAGACTTGGCTGTTGCTTTCAATGATGATGTGACTTTCTCTAGGAGAGAAGAAATGATCCTAAAAAGCTACAATAAAGGCAGCGTGAATAGAGTCTGGTCTGGAGAATTGTATACACTTAGTATCAGTGTTCAAGAGAAGGCAAGGACCAGTCTATTGGCATAATGAAAGTAGGTTCCTAAAAAGGGAGCATTTAGGCCAGGCCTGGAAGGATGAGCAGGGTCTCACTAAATCAACAAACATGAGCACCAGCTCCGTTCCAGCCTCCATGCTAGACACCCTCCCAGATGACAACTCATTATTGGTGACCAAGTTGGGGAAAGGGTTGGGAGAACAGGGTTTGCTGTGGGAGGTTGGGGGTGCGGGTGGAGGGGTGGTGACGGAGGAGGTGGTCAGGGAGAGGAAAAGCAAGAATTCTGGTCAGAGGAAACAGATAAGACCAAGAGGTATTTCATTTTGGATTAAATGCAGGAAAGAACAATATAGTGATATATTAATAAGAGCACTAAAAATGTTCACATTTTAATCTAAAAATACCATTTCTGAGAATTAATCCTTAGGAAATAATCTTAAAGATCAAAAAGGTTGAATGCATAAAGATTTTCATTGAAACATTAGTTCCAATAAAAATCTGTCTAAAATAGTACTTTCTCTCCATCATTTTCTCTCCCTTTACCTTGCTCTTATTTTTCTTCATAGCACTTACCATTCAATCACATTTCATTACATTACTGAATAGAATACTATGGCATGTTTGTTTACTTGTTTATTGCCTGTTTCTCCAAGAAGCATGTAAACTCAGTTGGGGCAAATAACTTAACTTATCTTGTTTACCTTTATATCCTCAGCACAAATAAATATTTGTAGAAGGAAAGAAGAAAGGAAGGAAGGAAGGGATAAAGGAAACTAATAGGAACAAATTAAATGCTCAAAAATAATGACTAAGTTAATTATTTATCATATATTCATTTGGTAGACTTCAACAATTTATAAAATGTTATTTAAAAGAGGAGTTTATACTATATGAAAAATGTTTACTTATTCATGGTAAAATTTTTAAAAAGCAACTAGACCATCACAAGATGGTCTGCATATTGTACCATCACGAGAACATTTTTTTTAAGTACCCCAAACCAGAAGGAAATATACTAAAACATTTATAGTGACTTTTTTTCATTGCATTGTAAAAATGTGGTTGCCTTTATTCCCTCATCCTTCTATTCGGTAAATTTTCAAAAATTTCCTTACTGAGCTTGGTATTTTTTAAATAGGAAAAATATAAAACTGAAATCTTAACAACAAAAAAGTAATTCAGGCAGGGATAGGTCACTTAAGACTTCAAATGCCAGGTTAAGTAGTGTGCATATGAGTTATCCAGTGATGAAAAGCTACTGTGGTTTTTATTTAAGTAAAGCACTAGGGCATCATAAAAGGACTTCAGAAGACGGGTGGGAGAGGAGCACGACTGGAAACAGGGAGGAGAGTGGGAGAGTACCGTGCTAGTCCAAGTGAAAAAGGATGAACATGAACTGGGCAGTGTGAGCATGGATGGAAAGAAAGAGCTAATATGAGAAATGCTGAAAACAAAGCACTGGTGAGTTCTAGTGCCTAATTCACTATCAAAGAAGAAGGAACCAAAGGTGATACAGAGCTTTGCTTAACCAGGAGACCAAGAGCATGTAATTAGATGGTGTATGTTTCCTTATTTGGCTGTAAGGAAGAGCTCTGGCATGAAGACTGTTTCACACATCTTGTTTTCCAGTTGAGACACTTAGTTATTTTCTTTAATATTGTAAAATTTGCCCAAGAGGCATCCCTGCTGAAGCAGCATATAGTAGAACTTGACAGTTCTATTATGTCACCCAGAATGTCAAACACACCGCATACAATTTATTACCTAACTCCTGTGAAACTTGTTGAAAGCTTCAGATAAAAGGGAAACATGTATCCTAACAGGAGAAACTCATAGGCTTTCTTAATTGATTTGGAAAAACAGAGTTTGGGGTTTGGTGGTAACTAAAATATCACTTCCTTCTTAGGAATGTCAGTATCTCCAAGTTATTTCCTTCTAATGTACACAAGCAACGTAGCACCAAGAAGTCTTAGAAAACAAACATGTTTAAAACAGAGTTATATACTGAATGTTATCCTTAAAAAAACTTTTTTAGCATCAGAATTGAAAGGCTATATATTCTCAAGTCATTAATAGCAGCGCTAATCCTATTCATTTCCTGAGTCACCACATTGGCAACTAACAGCCCTACCACCCCCAGACAAGGAGAGGCTTGACAGCACGGGCACCTCGAGGTGAATTACCTGTCCATTGTAGAGGACAGCTCTTATAGCCAAATTAAACAAGAATTTAAGACCAACTGACCAGTATTACAGAAAATAATACATAAGGAGTGAAAAGGAAAAAAAAACAACAACATGCAACTGATTTGTGGCCTCACGTACCTGGCATCAAGGAACCTTGATCTTAAAATCATAACTGCTTCACAAGTGCTTTGTTTGAGCTGCATCTGAATGGAACTAAATTTTCGATGGATGATGCCCACCATTCTTTCAATCTCTTTTGGGGAAATGGGACGTGTTCTACTCTGCTCTCGGAGAAGGTTCATCACGTGTGTAGTGAATTCATTACATGCCTGTAAGGGGAAAAAAAAATCACTCCTTAGGAATCTGGTATTTTATATTATCATGCCCAGACATTAACTTATCTGAATTTCTACCTCATTTGTAATTGCCAATGGCATTATTAAGTAGGTAGGGTAAAATAAAAGCTAAGACACTTGTGAAATGGCAGTGATAGTTAGATGGGGTAGTGAGAATTCTGAAACTATGAATGGCCAGACATGCAGGCGAAACAAGGCACTCACTCGCCCTTCCCACCACCCTGGTCTCAGTTCCAAAATTTCCCATTGGAGGATGCTCTCTACCAACTCCCATATGTAAGTACAAATATAGGTTAATTGTTAATACTAAGGACATCCTATTTTCTCTGGGGTTTTACATTTATTCCCACAAATGTTTACTGAAGCACTATGAAGTTGAAACCCTTACCAATGTGATCAGGGGACACATAAATGAGCAAGATGTGGACTTGACTTTAAATGTAATAAAATATATAAAAAACTAATTCTTAAACAAGGTAGTCTGTGCAAAGTGTCACAGGAAAATATGAATAAGTGCTTCCTAAGGAGGAAGAAGTATTCTCATCTGGAAGCAGAGATTTCTTCCTGGCAAAAGTGACCTTTGGGATTTAAAGAAGGGCAAGATTTTTGAAAGGTGGAAGTCAGGAGGAATTTCAGGCACAAGAAAAACCCTGGAAATAATAGTATGTAGCAAAGTCCAGAGGGATAGAGAAAAACTGTAAATTCAGATTTGCATTAGCATGGAAAGGCCCTTCGATGCCTGCCAATGTCCTAGTATATTACAGCTGTGGTGTGGGCCCTAATCGTGGGTATAAAGCCATTCCTGAAAGATGGTTAAAGCAGCTCTTTTCCTTAGGGGAGGGGCAGTAGGAAAATAAGGAACAGACTTGGGTCTCAAACTTTTTAGTTAACAATCCTCAGTTCCTGCCTCTTTCAGTTCATCTATACTCTTTTAGATCTACAAAACCATATGACTGGGCCTACACTGAAATCCAGTATCACTTTGGCAAATAAAGCATCAGTCTATACCCCTGGATTAAAAAAAAAAAAATCTTCCGGCATTTTTGTTTAAAAAAAAAAAAAAGACGGGAGATTCTGCATCTTACCACACACGGATGCCCCTGGTAGGGTAAGCAGACAGAACAATCATTGATCATGGCAAGACACATTTTGAAGCTATAATAATGTCCACTTCACTACAGATATCCTGAACATACAGCACATGATGGCTTTCCGAACTGCTCGTTAGAGAACTAACCTTTCAAGTACTGGGTGTTTCAGTCACTCTAAGCTTTTATGGAGCTTCTATATAAATATTTCTAAGGTGAGGTAAAATGAGTCTTGCTTACCAATCAAAGTTTTTTTAAAAAAAAAAAACCAGTATGTTTAAGTCTCAAGAAATTTAAAGTTCCCTGTGAGTAGCGACTCTATGCGATTCTTCAGAGTGTCGATTTGTGCAATACTCACAGTAGGCATCAATAAACATCTATGGATTGGTGGGATTTTGTATTACAGTTCAAGAGTGATGTTGATTAATACATTATTCCTGAATTATAAGTGAAGGATTTTTAACCTGCAGCCCATAGGTCTAGAATGTCTATGACTCCCTGACATCTTATACAAGTTGTGGGCACCTGTGTATTTCCTGAGGGAACAATCTGTGGGGTTTTTGTTTTCATTTCAGATTCTTAGCCAGTCTATAATTTAAAAAGGCAAAGCCTAGGTTATGACACAGTAAAACATTAAGGAACTTTGCAGCTCTAAAACTGGAAGTTCTTTCCATCTTTAAGGAAACCAAAATAAATTTAAGATTTTCCCCAGTACATTATCAACCTAAATTATCTTGTGCCAGGCTGACAAATAAGTAGTCATCTTGCCAAGAAATATATGTATAGATCTTTTTCTCGCACTTTCCCTAAAGTGATGTTCATATAATTTCAAATTATATAATTTGAAAACAGCTAGCCCTCAGTTTTCTTATTAGTAAAATTAAGCAAAGTAAAGTAGAATAGTTTCTTTCCCCAAACTGGAATCAGCAAGTTCTAGACTTCTATATCTAGTTCTAGACATTGTTAACACAGTATGTTTGGGAAATGTGGGGTTAATCAAAATTTGAAAAGGTTGTGTTTGGGGGATAGAGAGGGCAGGACTCCTCAGTACTTCTAATATACCAATATGCATAACAAATCTTCAAGGGAGAATGATACATCCAACTTTTCCCAAATAAATTTGGTTACAAAACCTTTTTTCTCTAGAACAGTGCTGTCCAAAAGAAATACATGGCAAGCCACATATGAAATAATTTTTTTTGTCATTTACTGTTTTTCTTATTGCATTGATTATTTTCAAAATTAAAAATTTTTTAGTAGCCACATTAAAAAATAAGGATTAGATGAAATTAATTTTAATGATGTATTTTATTTAACCTACTATATGAAGATTAACATTTCAAAACATAATCAGTATGTTTGGGAAACTGTTAATGAGGCACGTTTTACATTTTTTTTTTCATACACTCTCAAATCCAGTATATATTTTCATTTACAGCACATCTCCATCCAGATTAGCTGGATTTCAAGAGCTACCTGTGACTAGTGGCAACCATACTGGACAGCACAGCTCTACAGCATCTTGAGGACCAATGAGCTAAGCAAGAAAAACTCTTTGGGAAACGGTATACTAAGTAATCTCTGATGTTTCTTTTTTATTCTTCACCACCATGCATTCACACAAACCCACAAAAAAAAGGCAGTTTCACCTAGGAATGTCCTTAATGAAGCAAGAGAAATTATTCACTTGATTATGTCTCAATCCTTGACTAAAACTTCAACATTTTGTGTGACAAAAATGACAAGCACACAAAAAGCACTTCAATTGCTTGTAGAAGGGCGGCTCTGTCTCAAGAAAAAGCACTTGTGTGATTGTGTTAGTTGTGAGCTGAAGCTGCCTTTTTCATGGAACATCATTTTTATTTGAAAGCAAAATTGACAAATTACGATTATTCCGACTTGGGTATTTGGCAGATATTTTCTCAAAAATGAACCAAGCAAGCTTGTCATGTCAAGGAACACAGGTAACAGCAGTTGTGCCAATGATGAAATTTGACTTTTCAAGTGAGAATGGTAATTTTGGAAAACTTGCATCCACCACCTTGAGCTTGACAGTTCCCCAGTAGACTTTCCGATTAATTTAGTGTTGATATTAATAAATATGATATTTTGATATTACATAATGAAAAGTGTTAACATTGGAAGATAAACATAACTCAGTGAACCAGTATTTTCCAAATGATCAATGCATGATGTTACAAAAACATGCAGAAGTAGAAGATCCATTCAAAGTACACGTGACCAATGGATTTTAAAGGAACAGAGTACGAAAAGTTGATATAGTTTCAGATTCATTTCAACTAACCTTTAAGAAACTACAACTTGTCAAGTTTTGGTATAATATCAAAGAATACCCATGATTATCTGAAAAGGCTATTAATATACTCCTCCCTTTCCCAATGACATAGTTGTGTGAGGCCAGGTGTTCTTCGCATACTTCAACCAGATGACAGGAGACTGACCACAGAAGCAGAAGCAGAAGCACAAGCACAAGCACATGTAAGAATCCAGGGACTTCTATTAAGCCCAACATTAAGGAGTTTTGCAAAAATGTAAAAGCAATATCATTCTTCACACTAAATCCTGAGTCTTTTTCAAAAATACAGGTTTTTAAAAATATATTATAGTGAACATATAATTTTTTTTACTGTTTTTTAAATTAATACATACTTTTATTTTTTCTCAGTTTTAATTTCTATTATAATAAATATTGATAGATATAACCCACTGAAGAAAAGCTCTTGGGTAGGGGGCAGGTCTCCAATAATTTTTAAGAGTCTAAGTCCAAAGACCAAAAAATATGTCAACTGTTGTACTGGAGTATTTCTAATTTGTACATGTAACACTGCTAATTCCTACAAACCTAGCTCACACATTATGGTAATATGTATCTATGACAGAGTGTATGTCTTGATAAATAACTCAACACTCCTGTGTGAATGATACCTGAGATGGTTGTGTTTGTGTGTGTGTTGTGTGTGTGTGTGTGTGTTTTCCAGTTTTTCTCTGGTTCTTAGTTTTTCTTTGGCTGTATTTTAATCTCTCCAGAATGAATGTTTGCCTATGGTTTCTAAGAAGCTGCCACAGGCTTGTGTGAAAAACAGGGTTAAAAGCAAAAAGTTTCTGCATCTAAAAACTCATAATTTCCTAAAACATTTGCTGAATGTCTCACAACTTATTAAGTGAAGTCATCTATGAATGCAAATGCTGATTAGCAATTTGGCAATAGCCCAACATTCACAGAATTCACATAGCTTTTCTTTAAACCAGTAGTTCATACATGATTAATTAGAACATCTCATTTATGTAGTGTGCACTTTAGCTCATTACTCTAAGTAAAATTCGTTAAGTATTTACATTTAGATAATTAAAATCTGGGTACACCCTTAAGAAAGATGCATACACTTTAGGCAAAGTGATTTTTTTCCTTTATACCACTGAAAGTAAATTACAGCCTCATTTACAGCATCATCTGTACCAGTTTCAGAGCAGAGCGCAGTACTGCCTCATCTCCTATTCCTTGAAAGGTATACATTTTTTAAACATACAAATGCAGTAAGAATGATCAAATGATTGCAGAGTTTTTTGAAGGGCCACCCATCCACATATTAGCATTGATGTCATTTATAATATAAGATGCTCACTTCAAACATTTATCATATCTTTCATCATACCTACAAGACTATATTATTAAAACAGACATTAGAGAAATTTTTCGTTGCCTTATTTTTCCAAGTGAAATTGTCAGTTAAGAATTTTCCAACCAATGTCCACAATATAGATGTAGAAACAGCTCTGGTAATTGGTATATTTAGGAAATGAGAGTTTTGAGTCTTTGAATCTTCTGATTTACAAGCAATAGTTGAAACCTTTTTTCTTTTAATCCAGCTGTTGAAAATTAGCTAGGATGCATTTTTGTTTACAGTGTAACAAAATGTATGTTTTGTTTAAAACATACATTGTAATAGCATACGTTTAGTGAACAAAAAGCATGGAAGGCTTCATCTGATGAAAAACATTTTCAGTCAGTTATTATGAGCCTTTCTCCTTGCTATTTGTTTCTTTTTCCTTAAAAATCCAAACCAAGTAATATAATTGAGGATTTGAAATATCTGGAATTTTTAAAATGTTGTTAATGATATTTGTTACCTAGTAAAACTATCTCATCAATATTCATACACGTTTGGTTTACACTCAAAACTAGTTTTGAGGATTTTGTTTTGTGGTGGTGATTTGCTCACTTCTGAATTCAAGATTCAACCCCTTTCTTGCCTGTAAATTCACATCATTGTATGTAAAAATGTAAAATCAGACAGTGAGTAAGGATTGATTTTAGAGGAAGTTTTAAAATGGTTCATGATCAGATCCAAAAACTGAATTGGCCTTTTGAAACCATCTAGAGAAGCTGACTGCAGACAACAGATCGTAATACCGCCTATTCTAAAAATCCACTCTTCAAAGAAAGAATAAATCTCTGTTAAAAGTTGATGACTCTCAAATTTGCATGCATCCATTTTCTACACGTCTTCATAATCTTGCGAGTAACTCCTGTCCAATATTATAGATTTTATATTTATGGAATGCTTATTAAATCAACAAATTCTTCCTGTTTTATGATAAAAATCAACAAAGATTCTAAGTCAACCAGAATGAGACCATATGCTTAAGGAACAGTTGCAAACATGAAATATCTATCGTACCTCAATACATCTTAATGTAATTACATGGTTTACGGACCTATCTCATGAGGGTTTTGTAAGGATTATATTATATAATACATGTTAAGTCCTTTGCAGAGTCTGGAACATAATTAACACTTAATAAATAGCAGTTATTATTGACAATGGAAATGGAAATTCATACTGTGTGTGTGTATTATTTTGCAAGTAAGTCCCTACTCTGATTACCTAATATAGTTCTGCCTCCCCATTGCCTGAATAAATATAAACACTGCTTCCAAAGAAATTAAAAAAAAAAGAGTATTGAAATATAAAACAATCCATTTCATTCCTCAAGTCTGTGGTCAAAGATACACCTGGTACATAAAACCAATAAACTAAAAACTCGGAGGGAAAAAAAGGGAACACTCAAATACTCCTTCAAGCCAAGGAAAAGACTCAGCAGGAACGCTAACAAGAAGTACAACCCTTCCCTTGGAACAATGAATGATAAAGCCTTGCTTGGGAAAATGAAATATAAAGTTTACGTCAGTTAGTATACTTGTCTTTCCTGCTTAACTATTAAGAAGAAATAGCAAAATGAGATTACAAGTTTGTGGGCTACACAGTCTCTAATGTAATAACATCAGCATTTTTAAACTTGATTAAAAAAAATTCTTTACAAGCAAAACAGATTTTGCCAGCAAATGTAAACACACAATGTTGAGATCCTCAAAAAGCAGAAGGCCGTGCGTTTACAGTGGTTTTGGTTCACACTCATTCTCCATCCCCCTGCAATCTCCTGCAATCTCCTGCAATCTGAGAGTCCTCTCGTAGCTAAACAGTTCCTAACTGGTCTTAAGTATACTGAGCGTACATGCTTGGCTCAAGTGCCTTACCTGACTTGAGGTGAATTCAAAAGACATCTGTGAACTCAGAAAGCAGGTTCCCAGATGCTTGGGAGGGTTGGGACCCTTGCAACACTTTTGCCTTCAGCAAAAATGTATTTCAATATAATTATAGTAGATAGCTTTCAATATGTCATCTCTATTACAGCAGCTGTAAATTATGAACTGAATTGCTTGTGTACAAGCATTTCTTCTGGTACAAGCAAAGTGGGAGAGCTGCATAGGGCATGATATATATCTTTTCCTTTTTAACTGAGAACAAATGTCTAAGCCAGATTTCATTTGCAAAAACCAGTGTATCCATTTCCCTCTGGTAGAGATAGAGGAACCAAGAAGGTCTTCAATGTTCAAAAACAGGCTTTCCAGGACTCTTGGCTCAAGTTCATTAGGAATTCACCTACTATAATTGTTGGGCTTTTAATCATTAGAGCATATTTGAAAGGAAGCATTTTTAAAAACCTGTAGCTAATCAACAGTAAGACAAGGAAGAACGAGGTTTTTCCCCCCAGCTAAAAAGGCAATGTACCCCAGACCAAAGTATTACAACACAGTTGCTGCAAGCTTTGAAAAATTATCATATTCCTCTTGGGTGTCAGGATCAACAAAAGAAAAGTAAAATTGCTTTTGTTTCCTTTTCGGTGGTAGTAATATTTAAGAACCTGACTCTAATATATATTCTATGCCTAATATTTCAAAAGCATTTATAAGTGAATTTAGATGGTTATCATTAACAATCATTATATCTAAGCCTATGTAATGTAAAATATAATCAAAGGACATTTTCTGGAGAAAAAAAAAAAGGACAGGATTTTAAAGACAGTACTATTCCTAAAATATACACATAAAGCTGAGCCTTGCAGCTTGGATTTAATTTTGCTCTAACTATAGCTCTAGTCTGCTTAGCTTTGTAAATGTGTCTGTGTTTATAAGGTACTTTAATTTACTGCAGTGGTGGTGTTTGTTAATTTTATGGCAATCTAAATCTAAACAGGCTTCCGATACATTTTCATTACAGCTTCACTGCAAAACACTGTGGAGTGAATAGCTCTAAGATTCCAATGCACTTTATTTCTTTTAGTAAAAGACTCAATACAATTTTCTGACAAAGTCTCTGCCTTAACACATATGTTTTTCCTATTTACTAATAAGCTTTCTGCCATTCAGAGTACCCATGTTCATGTACTTTTAGGAGAAAAAATATAATTTCTGTAAAATGATTAAAATAGTCATATTTTTCCCATCTCTACTCTGATCTCATCCCAAATACACTCCAACATGGGCAAATCAGAGAAAAACCAGAATGTATCCGAATTAATACCAAATTCTAATTGTTAAAACCAAGATAAGAGACCCAAAATGGAGTCACTTATGCTAAACTCCAAGTCACCCAACCAAGACTACTTAATTATAGTTTCAGCCTCTCCCAGGAATGTAATCTTAAACTAGTTAATCTGGAATTACTGGGTCAGCACTGGTGAGGTAATCGGCCTTATAGACCCTTGCATGCCCTAAAGGAAGGTGACCTTGCCACAACCAATCCTCTTTTTGCTCTTATAACTTCCTTGTCCCGCCCTGTCTGCCTATAAAAGTCTTTCATTTTGTACAGCTCCTTGGAGCTCCTTTCTATATGCTAGACGAGCTGCTGCCTGACTCATGAATCACTGAATAAAGCCAATGAGATCTTTAAAATTTACCTAGGTTGAATTTTGTCCTTTTACGTATATAAGTAGCAGCATAATTCATGGAAAAAGGAGACAAATTGTCAGAAACTGATTTCAAAACCTGATTCTGACACTAACTAAATGTGTGACACTGGACAAATTAATGGCCTGAGTCTTCTTTTCTCATCTGTAAAACAGAAGTTGTAATACCATCTACTTTAGAAATGCCACCCCTTCATCTCACTTAGTCCTTCGTAGCCCTTCTATTAACTCCAAATGTATCCCTGAAAGTTCTATCCCAAGTAAAGGTCTGTATTCCAAAAGTTTAAAAAGAAAAGACTATCTTACATCAAAACTCACCAATCCTAACAAACTTAGGAACCACAGACAGAAGAGCAATAAAAACCAGCCCCAAAGACAACTCAAGAGAACTAAATGCTGCTAAAATTATTTCTAAAACAATTCAGAACCTGCAGGGGAAAACTTGTAACCTAAAACTCTATTGAATCTGCCAACTAATCATCGTACTTTATTTGTCCACAACACTGCACAGATTTCCTATGTCTACATTTCTCCTTGTGAAAGTGTTAAAAATGAAAGGAAATATACATTCAGTGGTTTTTATTAGGTTACTGAACATATCTAGAAATAAGATTCATGATTACATTTTAAAACTCATTATTTCCCAGTTTGATATTTAACACAAAAATACATACTATAAATTAATTTATGAAGAGCTTGTGTATACATGTATATTTTTAAAGCAAACAAAACAAAACAAAACAAAAACTTTCGGGACAATGATTGATGCCAGCTTCACCCAACTTCCAACAGGGATACAGGGAGAAAATAAGGAGGCTGGTGTAAAGAGACATGGCAGCAGATAGTAAGGAACCACCTTAATTTTTCAGCTGAAAAGTCAGGCCATTTGACCCCTCATACTACAGATCTTTCTATGCAAAGTGACTGGTAGTATTGATTTAGTAAGTATGTACAGATGCATTTAACATAAAGTTATGCAATTAGGGTTATACTACAAATTAGAGCCATTTTCTACTGTTTATGCTCACGGCGACCTTTTCAACCATGACTTATTTTGTTTACTCTCAATTATTCATATGTCAATTCAGAAAGCTCGATTTTTTTCATATACATACATAAGACCATTTTTCCAAAATTCTTATTTGCACATCTTCCACCAAAATTATTCCTGAAAATGAGACTAGAGATACAGTATGAGATCCCATAAAGCCTATTTGGAAAAAAGATAATGCCTCAGAATATTAACTTATATTGTATTTTAACATAAAGCAACATAAATCTTTCTATCCTTCCTTAAAACATACTCACCTCTGGGACAGAATCCAGCATTTGTTTAATAACACCATATCCAGAATATAAAAGAAGACAATGAAAAAAATAACATGTACAACTGAAACTATATAGGGAAATTAGAAAAAAATCAGTATTAAAACTGACCAGGACATCACACTAAGGAATTTGGACTTTCATAAATGCCTGACTACATAATGAAGTATTTATGGGTGAAATGATATGATGCTTAGAACTTACTTTAAAATACTCTACCCCACCAAAAGAAGAGTGGGGCAAGGGAAGACAGACAAAATAAAATTGACAAAATGTTGATAACTATTTACCTTGAAGATGGGCATCTAGAAGGTTCATTATTTTAGGTTGAATTTCATAAAATTGCCAATACACAACTGTTTATGACATAAAAATTTGGCAATTTCATAGGATTCAGCTTAATATTCTCTTTATTTTGGATACATTTAAACATTTCCATAATAACTAAGCAGGTTTTTAGCCTTAAACTAACAACTAAGATATGTTTAAAATGAACCACCAATGTTTTACCTTGTCTTATTGAATCTAAGACTTAACTTATTTTCCCCCACATTTTAACGTCTCTGAAGTTTGGAAGTATTTTACAATCAATGGCATGTAATATTTCAATTGGGCAGTTAATTTTTTTCTTGGTGGTGGTACAGAACACAATGATACAGCTTAAAATCAAAGATATCTTAGACTCAATGAAGTATAGTTAATACAATTACTGAGACCAGCATTTTTAATCCATACTTTCTTTCTAATCAGGAATTTAGCACATAATGCCTAGTATTTCCTGCCCCAGGAAACCTATAATTATCTCAGGAGTTCTCTTCTGAGAAAAAGGGCAGAAGCTGTTTACTTTGTGAAGTTAGCTCCCCCTCTATAGTCTGGCATAATCCTTAAGAATTAATTCCCTAGGAGGATTCTGGAGCTCACAGCATAGTAGGAAGAGCTCACTATGAAATGCTTCCCTTTAAAGAATGTCATAGCTACGAACAAGGCCAGTGAATAAATGTTAATGATACAGAGCTTTGACGAGCACCAAGCAGTGAGGTTAGAGGGGAAGGATGGCTGCAGGTGTGGCAGTACGGGCAGGTAAATGTGACGAATGAATAAAATTAAAACAAATAGATGGGATAAAATAGGTTTAGCTTCACTTCTAAAATCTCAAAGGGACTTCATATCATAAATCCAACAATTCACTTGGATTTTTGCATTGACCTTATTTATTTTGCTCTTTCTGTTAACACCTACCCCTCACAGCCCTCAGAATCAGTTAGCGCAGTCTATTAGAAGAGCGACAGAGGGTTTGTGCAGGACTATGAGAGTGGCGGCTGCTGACCTGTTCATATTTCTCCAGTTCTGTGTGATAGATTTGTCTGATCTGGGTCAATTTGGCTCTGTAATCTGAGTGTTCAATAGAGTTATCTGAAGAACCTCCAGAGGCTGCCGCGGCTGCAGCTGCTGCCGCCGATCCCCCACCTTTCTCAGGACCTGAAACCCCTTCTGCCAAAAGCATATTGTCCAGTCTCATTAGCTGGGGATCGGGAGGGTCCTCCTCCTGGGCTCCTCTGATGCTGAGACCTTCGAGGAAAGAGAGAGAGAGACAGAGAGAGAAGGAGCGAGAAACAGGACAAATAGTGTGAGTATTTTATTTATTTGATTAATGATCAAACAACATCAGTGCACTACAATTCATGTTGAGAATTTCATTGTTCACATTTTATCAATAAACATAAGTAAGCATGAAAATTCTTACTTCTAGGAAATTTCTAGTATCACCCTCTCTCAATATATCCCGGATTGGATCCTTGGAAAAAAGTAACCTTGGCTTCTCAGAATAGAATTCTAACATCCAATCTTCCCAGATTTAGATGATTTAAGCAAAAATGGGAAGGGGTAAAAAATTTAAGATTTTGAGAAAGAAAAAAAAATTTCAAGGATATAAAACAATCCATCAAAAGGTCGATTATTCTGTTTCTCCATTCAGTTGGAAGAACAGAATTTAAAACCCCATAGAATAATCATTCACAAGCTATATCCAAAAATTAGAAAATAAATAGAATTAGATGGGCTTTTCCATCATGTAATTTCAGGAAGACAAGAGAAATACATACATTCTGAGGTAATTAGCTATGCTTTAAAAGATATATATATATATTATTAAACAAATTTGTTAAGCAACTGCCAGCAAACTATAAAACTAGGACACTAAATACAGTATTAAAAATATACCATCAACATGGAAATACAGTGCTGGACACAGTAGTCTCAATCTAATTTTGCTTTTAAATCAAGAACTTCCTAAGTGATGCCCAGTCAGCAACCTCATCTGAGCACTATAGATCACAGCTGACAATCCATAGGTTTAATCAGGTCACAAAGGCTTTCTGCCAACATGTTTTCAACAACACAGAAGATGAAGTTCTAAAATAATTATCATGGTATAAAAGGCACTGGAGTCATGACAGCTCAAAATCAGCATTTTCATTAATGTGTAACATAATCTCAACTATCCCAGCCCAATTAACCTCTGTAAATCTGTTTCAAAGCAGGTTCCCCGCAAGAGTTACAAGGCGTCTTGGGGGATAGGGGGAAGGAAGTTGGCATCTTGCAAGTCTGCATTTAGATTCTGCCTTTTGCGTCTGGGCCTGTTGTTGTTTATCCACAGTGGTGCACACTCTGTGTCTAGTGTAACTTACATGACAGTAACATCTATAAGCTGCCAAGCACTCAACTGAGCACCAGCTCTGCGATTTTATATGCTAACCTAAAACTACCATCAGTTCTTTTAAGAACAGATTTCATTCCTGGATGCCCTGAATTATACCCGCAGCATGACAGAGCTCTTGGTTGTCTTAACTCAAATGCACTACTTTAATTTCCTCCCTCAAAACACTTTAAAGCTGCCACTTTCATTTAAAAATATACTTCAGAATAATTTCAACTGGGTAATAAAACTAACTCACAATAATTTAAAGTTATATCTGTTCCTGTTCAGAGGTAAATAAATAAGGTTTGAAAACTATAATACACTAAGACAAATTCATTTAGGGAACCAAAAGTTAGATAACTGTCTTCAATAAGATAAAATTAGTCTCAGCAGATTGCTGACAATTAAAGATAGACAAACATATATTTGCTATTTCTTCTAGATCTAGAAAAAACTGCCAAATATTGGCTGCGTTGGTATTTTTAACATCTTTGATTTTCTTCCCTTCACTTAGTTAGATGTTAAAATCTCACGGCCTAGAATGCTTACAGTTCTACATACCAAGTTTTTTGTTCATTTGGCATGAAGTGAGGACTCACTGAGCAAGCTCTTACCTTGCACTTTGGGCTCTGTTTCACTTTTGTATTATTTGTTTGGGAGTTCCTTAAACTCTTCCTTTTTAAACCAAATTTTTTTGCTCACATTTCTGTGCTTGTCGGGTGTGTATGGGTGTGTGTATGTGCGTGTGTGTGTGTGTGTGTGTGTGTGTTTAGGGATACTGGTGCTTTCTCCTGGAAACGTGTTTTATATCTACCTTCAAGGTTCTTCCAGGTTTCTAGTTTTCCCCTTGTACTTAAACTGATCTTTCCCCCATGGACACTGATGAGATTTTTAAATAAAAAAATCAACATACATAGTATCAAAGTTATTACACACCCCTGAACAGTGTGGCAAACAAGAGAAGATGCTCAATGAATAATACACAAGGAAACAGACTATAATGGAGATAGAAAGAAATTTGTTAAGAAGAAATGCAAAGGGCAGAAAGTAATCACCCATCTATGGCACTTTTATGCATACCTAACATGTATATAACACCACCATACCAATAGGAAGCAGCCCTTAAACTCAACAGTAGTGGACATATATAAAATTTAAGGATATATATTCAGCTAGTGTAACATTTTCCCCTTGTGATGAATAACATCTCTTATTTCTAAAATCATAAGTAAATCAACACTTCAGTGTTTGTCTTAAATATAGGAAAAAATATTTTGAGGCACTCCTTCTAGATTTACTTCATACACTATGTGCATCAAATCTAATCAGAAAAATCATTTCCTGACAAAAACTTCACACTCCTCTGGACGAAAAGTACTAGAGCACTTCACAATCAGGCAATATTAAGAAGGCTATTTATCAATACTGAAGTCATTTTCATAACTAGGGTTGCAAAAGTGAATGGATTTTTTTCCTCCATTAAGCAAAGTGTCATTTATTATGAATCTTTAAATAGTAAATAATACCCAGTTTCCAAAATTATTTTAAATTTGAATATCTGTTTTCTTACTTTAGTTCAAATTACTATTTTACTCCTCATCCTATCTCCCTCATGTTTCCTCACTTTACTGAGCTTACTAACTGCCAAAGTCACACCCTCTGTTATGATGGCTTCCAATCATAACACACACTCCTCTAGGCACCTATAAATGTCTTAACGAACCTATATTTATGAGGGCCAGAACGAATCAAACTGTGTGGTTATCAAAAGATCTTGATATCTTCAAATCGGAATTTGGGAAAACAATAATTTAAAAATTGATCATTGCTGTTTTTAATCCAAAATGTATACTGGGACATTTATAAAGGTTTATAAAGTTTTTTATCTAGGCTCCTTGGTTATCACAGCATTATAAAGTTTAAAAAAAAAAAAACCCTATTTGGAATCTACTTATACCCACAACATTCATTTCAGTATCCCTAAGATTTAGACAAATCATACAAACAAAGTAAAACATTGTTTAACAATGAACTTGGCTTTGTTATAAGCCCATAGTTTTTGCATATCTTTCAGCAAATCCTAATTAGCTGTCTTTCAACATGC
>NC_045699.1:66682826-66740326 GCF_009834535.1 Camelus ferus | reverse complement strand
ATAATCATTACTTTAAAAAATAATAGTGATATTCACTCTAAATCATAGAAACTGAAATCTGTTTTAGTAAAATACTATGTATCCCAAAGTCAAAGAACTAGCTGCAGAATTCCTTAGTATCACCTGTGAAAATGAAAATGAAACATTACCAAGAGCCATGCCATGAATAGAAAGAAAAAAAAAAGTTTTGCAATTTTAAAATATAATCTGAAACAAATCTGTCCTACAATTAAAACTTTTATCTGATTTTTGACAATGTTCCTTACATGGTCAAATATGATTGGGGCTGGTTTCTTTTTTTTTTTTTTTTTTTTTGATCTGCTATTTTATGTACCAAAATTTCTTTGCCATAGATTGTGCTGCCATTATTTTTCCAACATATTTTAATGATTTGCAGTACTACTGCTTTCTCAATGTTTACGACCTAAGTGCCTGTTTTCTTCTTTCATTCTTTTCATGTTACTTTTATTGTTGTAACATTTCCCAAGGTACAACAGCACTTTGATACATGTTGATGATGAAACTCTCATGATGGCTGCTCATTATCAGTGGTTTCTGACCTCATGTGCAAAATAAACTCTGAAATCTAGAGAATGGCCATGTGCAGAAGACCACATGGAAAGTAAATGGTGTTATCTGTTCCGAAATAACGACTCTTTTCTTCCTGCCAATGTACTCATCATCATGTTATAATTGGCTACACAGTGGTTTCTTAAAATTAGACCAAAGTTATGCATCTTCTCAATTAGTATTTTGGAAATCTTTAATCAAATATTTCACAGATAAAATGTGTGGTATTTTAAAAAACAATACATATAATCCATATGATATAAAAATTTTGGTCAGAAACTACCACTGGGGAGAAAAATGGTACCACTTCAGAAAAATAGTCCTTTTTTCATCCTTAATTTTTCTCAAATGAAAATAGTAGACTCTTGTTGGATTTTAGAATACCTTAATACACTTAGTTGTGTACTTTACGGCGATCAATAAACACTGTTCATATATCCCTCACAGCAGTAAGAATCCTGCCCCTATCAGATAATTAATCTCACGCTTATCTTTGTATTCATTTCCTTTGCCTTCACTGAAGCCATCTTCTTTCCCTTTTCTTTAAAATGTTCAAAAGTGAATATATAAATTACAGTCAGTTGACTTCATTATGAATAGCAAAAATCCACTGGTTCCCTTTTTTCTCCTGCAGGAAGGAATGTCCACTTTATTGTTTTTGTAATACCAAATTATCCTAACGCACTGGCACTGCTCAAAATAGCATGCTAGTAAATACGGCATGAGGGTCACTGACATTCTCAGTACATTCCAATGTAACAGCACAGCATAAAGTTTTATCTGTATTATTATAAAGGACACAGACTCAGTTTTATTGAAAAGGCTTTGTGAAGCATGGCATGATTATAGGAAACATGAACTTTACTACAATTTCCACATGATTTTACTTTTAAGTGTGCTGGCTCTTTAATATAAATACAGCATCTAATTAATGACTGAAGATGGCTTCTGTATTTTCATGTAATATTCATCTGTATGCATCCCTCTTAAGGAGTTTACATTTTGCAGTAAGTACTATAGATGTTTTAGTCAACGGTGAACTTCGAAAAGGATATTTGTGCTTCTCATGGTCATATCACATCCATCACTCTATTCCATTAAAAACCATGTAAGTGTCTGAAAAGCATGACCACCCACATGGCAAGCAGAGGACAATGGCAGAGAAGCTTGAAAGCATCTTTCAAGCAGCAAATCACACAAACAAGATCTCTATGTTAATAATACATTTATTTACTTATAAATAATCAAAAAGGCATATTCTTAAACACAAATGACAAAAAATGGCTGGCCTGGCTAATAAAAGAAAACATTCTAGTGCAAATTTATCAATAATTTTCTCACAGTCTTATTTCCTAGTGACCTATAAATAAAAGCTTAGCTAAAAAAAAAATCTATCTACATATCATTAACTCTTTAAGCAAACAAACTACAGCAAAGATATCCAGACATTTTTCATAAACATGTAACTTCTCAAAGCATATTCTAGATTTTGAAATCATAGAGATTTAATCCCCCTCTGATAAGAAAGTAATGTGAGTCAAATTCACTAAAAAGACACAACAAAATCAAGGTAGACTGAAGATTACAGCAATTAAATGTAGTACTGCTTATTAGAACATTAAAAACATTTCCCCTCCAGAGATTAAAAAAAAAATTTTTTTCCAGTTTAGGGGTAACGGGGGCATAAAGAGTAAGATGGGGCATACACAAACGGGCATATAAACAATTAATTAGGAAAACCAATTTAAGGAGAATGAGTATTAAGATCCTTTTGAAAAGCACCGTATCATAATTACAATCAGTTTTTTCCCCAGTTACTTAGGGGGCAAAGTGTAAATGTACATTTTCCCCCATTGCCTACTTATGAAAAAAAAATGTTCATTATTCAACCTGCTTTTCTGAAGAGGAAATACGTATGCAATAATATAAATATGATTGTATTATACACATTTCAAAATTGCCTAAAGAAACCTGATTTTGAACTGGGTGTTTTAGGTGGTAAACCATGGAAATGTCAACTTTGATTTGAGGTAACAAAAAGGAATTTAGAGGATGGATAAGCTCCAGGACCTTTGAATTAAATGAAAGACCAGAACACTCCACAGAATGTCTGCAATAACAGTCTCTACAGAAAATTATGAGGAACTACATAAATCCACCCTCTTCCTCTTCACACAGGCTCATTAAAGCCGTACTGACTCTCTGGGCAGCTATAATTCTGCTGACTGATACCCTGGAATCACCCTGTCAATACCCAGTGGTGTGCTGCCTCTCCAACTATCTCTGCCCCTAATATTCCTCTCTTTGATGGGATTTGCTGACCTTTAATCTGATGCTAGTTTACTCTCATCACTGAAGTGTAAGTCAGAGAGCAATAAAACGGCAACCTCACTGATTCAAAAGGGAGAGCTAAAGCCTGCTAACTGTGAATCTAACCTTTTGTAATGGCTCGCTCTTAAAGGAGGAAGCATGAAGTGGAAGGCAGCTAAAACAAACAATGTGTAATGCTGAGCACAAGACTTATTAGAATCCTTTTTGCATGGGTATTACAAGAGGACATCAGGGCAGTAAACAAGAGAGACACAAATATTTGCAAGGGAGACCAAAGTCCTGGTCAGGATACCCTTCCACGCCAATACAAATCTCAGTAAGAGCTGTGCTATAGAAAATCAAGCAAGGTGAGATGAAAAGAAAAAACCTGGGATGACTCCACGTGGATGTAAACAACACTGGAGTAATAAAATCATCATTAAAAATAAGATGTTTTTCTGTGATGAGGTGTGAGACTATAATGACTGAAAACCAAAAACTCACATTCGCAATGGGTCCTGGGGAATTAAAAGAGCTTGTGGAAATTAAATGCTTCCAAATAATTTCCAGTATAGTATTAAAGGTAGGTTAATAACACCGCACATTTATTGAGTGCTTCCTATGTGTCAGAGCCGGCTCAGAGTGCTTTACTTGTATTAACTCATTTAATCATCTTAACAATCCTAAGAGGTAAGTACTATTATTATGCCCACTTTCATTATCATGAAACTGAGGCCATGCTCAGTCATATAGTTAGATGGTGAAAGAGCCAGGATTTGACCTGGATAGTCTAACTTTACAGCCTGAAGGATTCACTACCTCTTGTACATGATATATTAATAGAACCTAAAAGATAGAGTAACTGCCTAAAAGGAACACTCACTTTTATTTAATTTTTGTATGTTTAAGAGTTGGTTCTGGGCATTTAAAAAACGTCCTCACTACAAGACTCTTAGTTCACTTGTGAATTATCATTCTTTACAAATTGTTTAGTATCTAACCTATGATTTTGAAAAGCAAAAAAAAAAAAATTTATGAATAACATTGTATTCTACAATTTTATCATATTTCTCCAAATTAATCTCTTAAAGATTATCATCAGGTGTATTTTCCAAGAATGTTGACAATTAGGAAGAAGTGAGCAACTATTAATGCAAAAGTTGAAATAATAAAGTTCAAATATTTGACATTTTCAAAGTGTATTTATGCAAAAACCAAATGTATTATTCCATGTTTTCAAATGGCAGCAAATTCTGAGCCCTTTTAAATGATTTGAAAGTAGCATCCAGTTTTTTATGACTAGTCTCCTCAGGTTTCAACTATTTGACCAATAAGCTTGAAGGGCCATAGACTAAATCACAAGTATATATAGATTAGTTTAACATCAACTAGTGGTGCTAATCGAACAAGACCACTTTTCACCTGCTTGCACAAAGACTAAGTGTCTTCCATTATAAATTAATTTGGTAAACAAAAAAAGAAGGATCTTTCAGGTTGCAAAACACATGAATCTATATAAAATATACACTAAATGCCAGAGCGTAAACAAAGCGGAAGTTATTGCATAACAAATCTCTTCCAATCCTCCTGGGGAAAACAGAGCCTGACAGTATTAGGTTCTAACAGGTGCAGATAGCAGAAGAATTACTTATTCATTCTACCAGAAAGAAAAAGGATAATAAAAAGCATAATTTAATTTATAATTTATGTTTACAAGTGTTATTTTTAAGAGTTACAGTCTGCTTTGCAGATTACTTGGTCTGGTTCAAGTTGACATGTTGCATCATAGAACAAGCCTGAAGGGTCTTCACAACATGTACAGTAATTAACACGTCATTAACACATTAACTAATACACATTCAACATCATCAATGTTAATAGCGTAATAATTAACTTATAGTACATAGCACATAACACCCCTTGGCACTTTTCAAAATAAATTTGGAAATGTATACTTTCAAATATTTAAAAGGTAGCTATTCATATTGAAATATTTTCATCAATAAACATTTTTATAATTGTGTATGTGTGTTGTGCATATTTTTTAAATGAGGCGTATTTAGTGACACTAGAAATTAAATCTATCTGATTCAAGCTGCACTGGTACAAAAATACAAAGAACAAAGACGAGCCTTACCCTGTGAAAGAACTAGTAATACATTAAAAATTTAATACTTGGCAGGTCAAATCTGGATACTCTCTGCTGAAGACAACCAATATTAATGAATCAGACTACAGAGTCATTGTCTGGGATCCCAAAGGAAACAATAATGCAAGTACAACAAATTCTTCTTAGAAGAGAAAATGCTGCAAAACTACTTAACAGAATATCACTGGTCAATGCTCTGATCATAAATATGTTAAACCTTATATAATGTTTTTGAATATGCAATCAAGCTAGATCCAGTTTTAACTAAAAATTTACTCTGATTTTATTTTTTGGTTTGTCTTTGTAGTAAACATCTTAGCATAAACATTTGCCTCACCATTAACCTCTCTCCATATAAGAAATAATAATTTATTTAAAAAATATAAGTTCTGTTTTATTTCCACAATAGATCTCAAAGATACAAATAAAGCAGCTTCTTCAAGAAACGGATGATCTGGATTTCTCTAACAATGAAGGTGACACAGTTAAAAGAAGGGCAAAGAAAAGACAACATCAGGTGTCATGGTTTAAACAAGGATCGTGTCAGATCAGGTAGCCACTTTTCACAGATGATCTGGAGAACTCCGAAAAGTAAATTGGTAACAAGAATAAAGTGCAAAGGATGAGATAAGCAAAATAAACACATTATAGACAGTCTACCAGGTGAATCCTCGAGTTAATTACTGCCTGGTTATTATTTTTAAAATTTTGAAACTGTTACTGGAAGTGAGACTATCTGGAAAACACAACTAACAGGTTAGTTGGCTCAGCTAACTACAGGGGTCCCACTATGTGCCAGACATATATTCCTTCCCTTTACTTCATATTTTTTCATTCACTCATTATATGCACAGTACTGTGCTAAGACTCATACACAGCTGTTTAGCAGAAATTATTGATCACAACTAAGTAACTTCGGACTCCATTAAGAAACAGTTATTTCAGAAATGCAATTTTGAAGTACAACTGCTAAATTTTAAATCAATTAACATATGCTCTCTACTAAATTTAGTTGTACCAAATATCTGTATTTAGTTTTTCACATGCAGTCAAGAAGCTCAGACACAGAGTAAATGCCAGATGATGAATCTATAAATATCCTCTAAGTAAAAGCATTTATTTAAAAACATGAAATTTATCAATATCTTTCTCTTTATTTGACTCAGTTTTGTCACCTGCTACCTTTGAACTCCTTGGCATTACTGGTGGTAGCAGATAAGACATCAGTTTGAGATCAGAGAACTAGTGAAAATTATTAATGACAAAAAAAGCTAAATTAAGTCAATTTTTCTTCCAGTTTTAAAATTCTGCAATTCTATAACAATGACCAAAAATATTAACAAAAATATATATGCTTTAAAAAAGTATTTAAAGCCATCTTTTAGAAAAGATTTAAGGTCTCTCACCTGGTATCTACTAATAGCTCTCTTAATATTTGGTTAGAGTAAGAATAAATTATAATTTAATCCTTGAATAACAAAATATCTCCGTATTTAGTTCTTTGCTGATGGGAAGAAATTGAAAGCAAAACACTCCACTTTTAAGCTTTTTGTTTTCCAGGTATTACATTTTTAAATGATCAGTTATCTGATAAAATACATTCCACATTCTGCATATTGCTTGGGAGCTGAGTCTCTTTTTAAAAAGTATCAAGTCATATATAGGGGACTAGTATTATGATATTAAAAAACATATACACTTAAGTGTACGTAACTAGGGTAAGGCTCATTTGCTTTTTCTACATCTCTATGTTGTTTGGGTGTAAAGCTACCTGCATGCAGAGGCTACACTGTGGGTGAGCTGAACCATCATCCGTTTATCCTGGAGTCTTCTGCACTACATACAATTATGCCGGGGTCACCTGGGTTATATAGGAAGCCTGAAGTTTTAAACTGTCATTAGAATATTGCGGCCTGATTTTAACAATACGGCAGTGCTTCTAATGATCTTAAAGGTAATTCACTATTCAGACCCCAAGCAAAAGATGCAAATGTAGCACTGAAAGCTCCTTATTAAATACCCACAGGCTACATCTCTGTACAATAAGTGGTCCAGGTCTTTTTAGAACATACTAATTAGATGAACAGAGAATCAGAAAAATGCAAAACCAGGTCATGCAGCAAAAATGGTGAAGTGTTAAAAAGGGGGGGAGGGGATGAGAAAACAGCAAATAACTCCATTCCACCATTATTAAAAAATTATCTACAATAAGGAGGCAAAATAAATCATGTCAGGTCACTATTTGACTCATCCAAATTAGGGTGGCTATTACTACTAAAGTTAAGTTTTAAGTTTATTGTCAGGGATATGCTTAACTGATGATACAATTCTATGAATAATACATTAAGCAAAAATCCAATCTAAAATTAAATTTGCCTTGGGTTATCTACCATTACTAGAAATATTCAGAATTATTCTGGTTTATAAATGAAAGCTAATATCAAGAAAATACTTTTTGGGGGGCTTTACTTTTTAACAGTTACATGCACAGACTTGCCAAACCAATACTACCACAGTTTTACAAAAGACGGTGCCCTCAATTCTCAATTACTTCTTGACAAGCACATACATAGATACATTTAACAGAAAAAATTATATTTGTCATTTAAGATGTATCAAAATAATTTGTTTCATATCAAGTGTTTTTTTTTTTTTAAGTCTTATTGTTCTAATCCTAACTTTGTAAAAGGAACTGCGGAGTGGAGAGTCTAGTACTACATTCTGGCAGTGAGGCATTGAAATAGTCACCAGCTGACGAAAAACCTGTAAGACACTATTTTGAAGCTCGAGGATTTGTGCTCTGCCCTTTCTCTTCGTGTACCCTCTGGCAATGGCAACACATACACAAACACCCTCCCTGCCCCACTTTCCCCCTCTAGCTCTCTCACTCTCTCTCCACCTAAAGAATGTGACATACACAATAAGGGAAAAAATAAACTAGGCATATGATATAAAGGGCTGTCTTCTCATAAGTTTTTTGGAAAATAATTTAGCTTTTTTAGAAGCACGTACTGAAACCAGCACTTTAGCAACATTCCTTTCAACACCATAAAGTTTCTTTTATTAAATAACTTATTGGAGAAAAATAACCCTTGATGTCAAACTGGTGAGGTGTTTGTTTGTTTGTTTGTTTTTAGTACCAATCAGTTCTAAGTTCAGCATTTCTATTTTAGTACTTGTGTATTAGTTTTACATGAATTTGGGCATCTAGTTTAAACAATAAAATTGTCCTCATATACTTTAAACAACTTTAACATTCAATATACAATAACTATAATACAAATAATCTATATACCCATAAGGAAGTGCTAAATCAATTCACTACAACTCGAATTTATAAAATCTGAGCACTAGTTTAGAAGCCCAAGGCCCCGGATCCTCATCCCATATCTGCTGTACTACTTGGTTGTTGGCCCTGGGCAAGCTGCCTCCCCTGAGTCTCATTTCCCTATTTATGAAATGAGAGGACTCAGCTAGATGTTTCATCCCTTCCCTCGACAGGTTCAGAATTTAGTTAGGACTCTCTGAGAGTAGGATTATAAACTATAACAAGTAGCCCAATGATTCTGAAATGAGTCCTAAAATTCAAAGGGCTCTTGAACTCATTTTATTTACTCTGTAAAGCAAATTTGAACCATTATTACACTAAATTCTCTGAAATCTAACTTGCATCACATTCTAAAGGAGATTATAAAAGTTTCTGGAAGAAAACCTTGCTCTTCTCTCAGAATCAGGCTGCACTAGAGAAGTGGGGGTAGAGGTAGGGAATGGGTAGTGGGAGGGTGTCCTTACTGGTGAGAACAGTAGCTCCCAACTGATAAATTTTATTCTAAAAATGCAAAACACTGCCTCAGGACCTCAAATCTGTCTTTCCTAACCAAGAGACCACCGGCCCACAGAACTACATTGCAAGAAGGAACCTTATTAACTATTCCATCACACAGTTGACTTAAGTTTCAAGTTACAATTCTTAAGTATAAGTTGCTGTATTTAATGGCATAGCCAATAAAGAATGATACATTTTGTAGTACACTAGGTAGTTCTTCATAAAATGATTGCTGTCTCTAAGTAAATGATAATTTTAAAAAGTCACATTAATATCTTATTTATTAAAATAATTTAAATGAAATACTATTGTATTGTAAATTTTATTTAAAACACCCAATCCTTAATTAGGGCTTAGTTAAAGCCAGCTAGTGGTAAATATATATTCACGCAGTTTAAGATCTTTACAGGATAATATGCAAATGATAACTCTGCCCATGTCTAATACAGAATAAACATGCACTTGTATGGAAAGCTCCGATAAACTTTGATGCTGTTTCTTACTTCAGTCCAGTACTTTTAAATCAGATATCCTCAAATAGCAGTTTTCCCTACATAAACTAGAAGTACAATAAATTTCAGTATGTAGTCTTTTAGACATGAAATACATTTTGCTGGTATTTATGACATTTCAGAGTGGTTTAGGCCTCTAACTAATTTGCTGAAGATGATTCAAGTATTCTAAATGAAAATTGTAAGTAATATTTGCCAGAAAGCAATAATAGTGACAATTCTGAAAATCTAGAAAAGGCTTCATCAATTCATACTTAGATCTTTTACTATTCCAAAATACACTCCATTTTTTCTGATACTCTCCATAAAGTCTCAGGGATGATCTGATTGGATGGTTTAATAAGCAAAATATCTTACAAATGTTTTTTTGCCCTCAAGAAGCTATTCTAAATGAATTAGTCTTCCACAAATTAATGAATTCATATTTTAAGATGCATTTGCAAAATGTTCTATCATTCCAATAACAATTTGCAACCTAGTTAAGAAATGTTAGCCTACTGGGGGGGGGGGGGGGGGAGTCTAATGGGGAATGTCATGTATGCACAGAAAAAAAGGACATGTGAATATAAAGCCTGTACGTACTGGTTTTGACAAGACACTGCATTTAAGTGATTTTATTATGCATATTATTCCAAATATTCAATAGCATTTAGGTATACATTTAACTACTGAAACCTTTTAAACAATGATTAAGTTTTTAAAATCACATTAAATTCCATGTAATCTCTTAAAATCAGTTATAAATGGACAGGAAAGGAAACAGTTAATATACTAATTACAGTAATTAAGAGTTGCCAATTTAATTATAGCTGGGGATATGAATGCTCTAACATTTGTTAGAGTGTAAAAAACAAACCTTTAATGCAGAGACTTTGTTCACAAACATCTAATGGAGACCTCCTCTACCTCACTCTGCGCTTCTCTGCTGACACAATAGCAATGGGTTCAGATTGAAGAACTTGTCAGCAATCAGGCAGGAGGAGGCTAATTAGCTTGCAGGTTAATGAGTGTGATGGCTCTTGACAGCATTTTGTTACAGCCTCTTCTGTATTTAAACAATAAGTGATTACTTATATACAGTTGAGACATTCTAACCATAATAGCCAAGCCCACATTTTCTTTTACAAGCATAAAATCAGTTCTTTTGTTTCTAAATCCAAAATATATAAAATTTGCATTAGTTATATGTCTATCACATTCTTAAAATATGCTGGAAAGAAAATGGGCATTTCTAAAAAGGTAATAAATGTACTTTATATAGAAGCATGCCCTTTTGAGTTGAAAATTTCCATGGAAAGGATGCCCAGTTGGTGAAATAATTGGGTTGCTGAATGATAATTTAAATATGGCAGCTTTTAGTAATGTGCAACAACTTTCCTAAAAAAAAAAATTCAAGATTTTTGTCTTAATTTTTTCATTCTAGGTTTTCTCTCTGTGAAATAGGTATATAAGGCACACACAGAGGAATCTCTTCACTTACCTTGTCGGCTACTAGGGATTTGAAAACAGGTGGTGAATTAAGGAAATAGCTCTATTGAGAGATTAACCCATTTCATCAACCAGTGGAGAAGGAAATAAGAACATTTTTACAGCATCCCTATAATCCATATATTTAGTGCTAACACAAATGCCTTAATAAAAGCACTAAGGAAAAGAAATAAGTGAGTACTTTGCAACATTTTGATTTACTTTGTAAAGTAGCAAGTATTAAAATCTAAGTAGCCTGATTTTTATTTACATGAGAGGAAAATGATACGTGTCCAAGAAAACCTTATCTGAGAATTAAACTGAACTTTAGCTGCATAATATCAAGGGAGAGTTATTTCAATTTAATATTCAGTGTTCCCTAGAAATTTGAACACAGACATGGAAGAAACACCTGCTGAGATTCACACTGCTTTCTAAATTATTTTGCATGCATGAAAATATTATTTGTGTACCTTCTCACTACTGTATGATGAACATTTGAATAAAAATAGGAAAGTAATAAAAATTTCAAATATGTACCTTTCTAATGCTCTGTTTTATGTTTAAGAATAAAAAGTATTATGTAAGTATTATATCCATCACAATTATGGTAGCCAGTGTATAACTGTTTATCAAAAAGCTTTAGCAGACCTGGGCAGATTTAGTGGGGGAAGAAAGAAATTAGTGTAAAAACCAAAACAATTTGTTGTAGAGTAAAAAGCTCCAGGTATAGTGAGTATCTATAATTTCCAAGGGATGATAGAAATAATGCAAATTCAAATTCTGTGGTTACTTTGTCACTTTTCCTTAGTTATTCTGAATAATAAGTCCTTAGGGTCAAAATGCAAATATTTAAAAATTTTTCCATCAAGTATATATGCTACTTACACATCTGAATTCTCTATTACATTATAAGCAAAATATGAATATAGGTTTCTCTGCATCATGTTACATTCTTAAGTAACATAGTATTAACATATTGTTAGCTTACAGGTATGTCTTACCACACATACATGCAGCCTACTGCACATTTTATAACTTACACCCTAAGACGGTTAATATAGATCCTTAAGCCCCAAAAGTCACAATACTGTGCTACATCCAGGTAGGTATGTAAGCAACTTTACCTAAATTCTAACCCAATTAAGTTTTAGAGAATCAAAATTTTCCTCTGAATTATATGATTAATTCCAACCTAGTGACTTTTGGGGGGGAATTGACACCTAGTAAAAATCACAACCCATTCTGCCTGTTTAAATGAGAATATTCCTCAGTCTGAAAAATTATTTATAGAGATTTTTTACTACCCTTGTATACTGCAATGTTATTTCCTTTCCCACACACTAGCAAAGTCCATTTTCACAACTGCTATAAAGCGGCATGTTCACAGCTAGTAAAACAACTCAATAAATAGCCTCACGAAGCTATAGCTGTCTCATATCCTTTCCTCAATAAAAACAGAGGTGAACTGCTTATTTTCAGCAGCACACTATAAGAAGACAGAAGCATTATGACTGCTCATACATTCTGACTATCATTTGCCACAAGCTATATCTGTCAGCATTAAATAAAGCTGCATTATAAATGTAAACAAAACACCCACATCTACAAAATGAGCTGTCCGCCATGGCTGTAGGCATGAATTGAACCCGCTTATTGACTCAGGTTGCTCTTTTTATTTATTCTTCTACAAAGACATGCATTTACTTTACCCTACAAGCATAGGAGATTTCAGAAAAGCAACTAGTCTTATGCTAGAGCAAAAAAGGCACATGTTGACAAATGAGTATCTTAAAAGGAATAACATTATATAGGCAAACATTGACCAATTGTTAAAAAATTATTTTAAAATGTTATCCTAGATCAAAACACTAAATTGCAAGTAATCTGTGAACCTAGTCCTCTATATATGTATTTATGAAATGTAAGAGGTAATTTACTACCAAAAACAATAGAACTTTAATTTCAAATATCTATCGATAACAAAAGGAGTGTAATGAAAGGGGTGTAAAGATACCCATACAATTGTACCACCCTCCACATCTTGGGGATTCACTGATAAAGTGGGGAAGTAAAGATTCAGGGAATTCAATTAGGCAGGGCATAAAATCAACTTATGCTACCAACAAAAAAATCGTTTCTAAAAAAAAATGAAAATACCCTTTGCAAAATGCCTTTTGTACTTTTTCCAGGTGTTTCATTCTTAGTGCAACTTATGCAGCCATAGTGACAGAAGAATAAAAGGGTAACAAATAAAGGGGTACCAAAAACTTTGTCAGCTTAAAAACACTTCGCCAGTTTTATTTTTTTAATTCTGCAGTTAATAGATAACACTGAATTTACTGCAATAAATTTACATTCTCATTCAGAATGTTTCAAAAAAGTAAGGAGATCTTTTCTCTTCATTGTTGTTACATGATAGGACATGCTGCCAGGGAAGTAGACATCTGAATTACAGATACACCGAATTCCTAGATGTGAATATAGCTCTGGTAATATTTCAACAGGTGTGCTGCACGTCAAGATTTTAGTCTATTTCCAGGCTTATTTTGAAAAGGACCATCATCATGCCAAATCGTGCCAAATGAAGGTAGGTTTTTAAGACATTCATTACAGACAGAGCCAGAGTATACATATAAGCCACAAACACACATGGATTAGAGTAAAAATGAAATACAGCATTCTTTCAAGCAACCACATTGGGCTCTTTCTGTGTACTTGATCAAATAATTTCTCAATTATTTTTTTCTTCTTAAATTAACTGATTTCTTTGGCCTCATGTACGCAGAGCTACAGAACTAGATTTAAAATATGCCTATGCAGCCAGAGACCACCGGACAGATTTCCAGATGACAGAAATCTAAACATATGCAGAGACCAAGTACTTCAGAGGGTTAGTAACTATTCATCACCTGTGGAACAATCCAAGAGTCACTGAGAGGTCTAAAAGTTTATACCTTTGTCCCTAAGAACAAGAGTCCGCAGATTACAGTCTAGATTTTTAAAGCAAGAAGTAAAATGCAGTGGTTAAAATATTAACACATACTGTCACAGCTTATTCTTATGTAAGACATCATCCCCTACAAAAGAGAAAGCATAAATGTTCCTTTGCTTCTCACTACTCCATAGATGGATATTAATTATTACTGCCTTTCCTTTCTAAGATAAGCTTGTTAACAAGAACTACAGGATTGCTTACAGATGCTATCCATATTGGGTAGGTTGCATCATTGTTTATGATGTTTACAGAAAAAACGGAAATCAGTACAAAGAAATAGTACGGAGTAATTAATGTATTGTACTGTAGTAATTTCCACTTTCCACCTCCATTTAAATAAAATAAAGCTCAGTAATGCCAGTGTAAATCAGGGGAAGCCACAGGGGAGCACAGCAAGGCAAAGACATTAAAGCCATACCAAAGCCCTTCTTCACCCAAGCTACTATTATTATTACTTGTGCAAAGCAAATATTCAGCCTCCAACCTTAAATCATTTCAATTCCTATTTCCAAGTATAATTTAATCTTTTTCAGCGACACTTGATGCTTACTTCATCACAGCATAATGACAGATTAAAAAGTTGTTGAATTAAATATTAAAGAGGACTTCAGGCAGTTCTGCATTTTTAAGGAATAACACAGATTGGGGATGAAATGAGAAGCCCAAATGCATATTTTATACCAAAAGGAAAGAATACATATATTTTTCCTTCAGGCCACCTACTTTGTAATAAAACACAGGGCAGGTTTTTATTTAGTGGATAAAAATGTGAAATAGTATTATAAGCTTCATATCATTATAATCTGGCACCATACATGATGTCAAAGCTAATGATACTAAGAATATGATATTTTTGGTATCTTATTTAAATATTTTTAAAATAAGTGTATTCATAATTTATCACTTTTGCATTCCGATTTTAAAAATTAACTTATTTGTGGAAATTTATCTCAGAGATCAAAATCTCACAGATGATAGCATCAAAAGCAAACCATTATGTAAACGATTTTATGATACAGACTGTTCTGAGTGAGTGAAAAAAAAAAGTTGAGCCATACTAGTAAATACAATTCCAATTAAAATGCTGATTGGATTTCCAGGCCTCATTTTGGAAGCTCCCATTGGATTCAGGTAAAATTAAAGATGAAATGTCTGTAACAGTAGTACCTTAACTCAAGTGGAGTGGAAACAGGGTCAAAAAACAAAATTTTGTCACCGTAAGTTACTACAAGATACTGAATATAGTTCCCTGTGCTATACAGTATAAACTTGTTGTTCATCTGTTTATATATATTAGTATCTGAAAAATATGAAAACAAATACATGTATATTCATTGTATGACTGAAGCATTATGCTGTACACAAGAATTTGACACAACATTGTAAACTGACTATATGTCAATAAAAAATATTTAAAAACCCCTAAAATCTGGATGTCTACATTTAGAAAATAGAGAGAGATAGTAATATAAAGATATACACAGTTAAAATTCCATAGATTACTAAGTTTGGTATATGTTTTCAATTTTGTTGTTTTTAAAGAACAGAGATTTTTTTTCTTGAGGCTTAAAAGAAAACAAACTTTTTTTGTCTGACTGAATTTGAGCAATTTAATGGGGGGAAAAAAGAACTCCATGAACACTTGATTCTATTTGTATAACATCAAATTGCAATATTTTGTACATGCATACATTTTTTACACAATAATTCTATCTATGCACTTTCTTTTCTGCTTTTTCATTTCACTTATATGTTACCAATATTTTCTATTTGATTGAACCACATGAAATTGCCATTGTTAAAGTCAAGAATGGTCAGATACCAGCAATTTAATATGATTCAATATTCATTTTAGAAAATTGCATCTTTATATAGTTCCACTTAAGAGGAGAAAAAGTCATCCACAATACTGTTTCAAGCAATTAGAAGTGACTTTAAAAATATGTGCTATATACAGGGATCAACTTTGTCCTTACAGGCCAGGGAAGAAATGACATTTGTTTTCGAAAATAGTTCATTTTTGGAACAAGTGCATAGTAGAAATGCCAGAAGAGCTTTAGACATTTTTAAAGTAATACTTCTAATCTATTTATCGAAAGAAAGAAAGAAAGAAAGAAAGAAAGAAAGAAAGAAAGAAAGAAAGAAAGAAAGAAAGAAGAAAGAAAGAAAATGATAAAGGTATTACATTGATTTCTTCAGAAATTATGACTTTGGCTGGAATAGAGCTAAATGTCATCATGGCTACCAACTACAACACGGCCTTGAAAGGATGGCCTAGTTCTTTTGGAAAAATTTTCAATGTGGTTGCTCCTGGCTGAATGTGACACAATTTACACATGAAATTCTGCACACACAACCCTTTATTTTAAAGAAAAGTACAAAATATGACCGTGGAATTGTTTTTGCAAATCTAAAAAAGGAGCAAGGCTTTTCAAATAATCCTTTCATTAATCTTTTCCAATCTCAGTGCTCTGCTGTTCTACAGGCATGGATATTTGGCTAGTTATTCCTTGCAAGCATACAATTTTAAGTTCACACAATGAGACGCATAAACTACGCTGCAGAAATACTATACAATAATCTTTACTGATACTCTTTAAAAGTGCAAAAAAGAATAGAGAAAGCACATTCATCCTCCCTACCATCCCCAGTACTTCCTGACTAAAGCCAATCACTGGGGAAATGGAGGGGGGGCAGGTATAGATAGTGGTGACAAGAATAATTTATCTATGGTTTCCATATTTAAATCCTGGAGAAGGCAATAACCTAAATTTTCTGGAATGCTTTCCATACAGCAATAATAAGGTAATAATTTTCCATCACCTAGGACATAGTAGGTACTCAACAAATGTTTGCACAATTAAATTCCCTATGGAATTCCCTATGGCATTTGATCTCCCATTGAAAAACAGCCATTAAGTTAGGACGCTTCAGAGCCAATTAGGGCAAGACAACCTCCAGGAAGATGTTTCATATTTATGGTGGGGGGGGTAGAGTTAATTTTTTCTTAACCACCATTTTCCCAGGGTGTTCTTGTTTTGTAGCTGGTTTAGAATTTTTTCCTATCGGTCCAAGATATTCACATGGTGATTTTGCCGTCCTCCTCTGAGATACTCCGGTCGGCAGCAGCCCAGATACTTGAAATCAAGGAAATCCAGCCTCTACAGTCGTCAGGCCTCAAATCAAGTTTCTCGTTTGGATTTGAAAGGCACTATCGAGCTTGGGAGCAAAGCTGACTCCCTGGTGGTGCTGACCCCAGGGCACAAGGCCGGCTGCGGGCAGCAGGGAAGGACGTGCCGGCCTCCTTGGCCGCACGCGGCCGGCGAGGGCGGCCACCACCGCGGGGCACAGCCGAGACCGCCGCTGGCAGAGGGCGACTGGGGCGGCCGCGCTGCTTTGCCCGGCGGCTCCTGGGGCGCGCCCATTGTTCTCCGCACGCCGAGCGGTGGCCCGCCGGCCGGGGGGATCCCGGTCCCCCTCCCGCCGCCGCGCCGGGAGGCCCTGCGGCCCGGAGGCTCCCTACTCCCCGCCGTGCCGCGCCCCCGCCCCTCGGGCTGACAGCGAAGTCTCACCGCCCTGACTGCATAATTAATGTAAATGGAGCAGCCTCCATGTCATGTGCGGGCTCTTTGGGTTTACTTTTGTGCGACACTTACACAGGAATATTAACTAGAGAAAGCAGCATCACAACAGGGGTGGAAAATCAGCCTGTCAGGGACTCATTCCAAATGCCACGGAAAGCGGAGCGGCTTCAAGATTGTTTCATCAAGGTGACTGAGAACAAAAACTACTGAGGAACGAAAATTCGGGCTGAAACTGAGCTCCCACACATCCATTATTTATCTCTCCAGATTCTTTAGGAACTAGGTTCCTAACACCTCTTTATGCAAAACTCGGGACTTGAAAAGAGTGAGGCTGCTGCATATGTGCACAGCCTGGCAAGCCTTGGCTCGGCCGATGCGTGTGCAAATACGCACCTACTCCACGCGTGTGCAGACTCCCTTTGACAACCCACAACGAGGGAGGAAGAGGCTGGGGCCAAGAAACACTTCTCCACGGGTCAGTGAGTTATTCCAAGAAACCACGAGTAATCGTGGGCGACCCCATGCTTAACTGAAATTAAGGCCGATTTCCCTGGGGATGCTCAAGAGCCCTTAAGTAAGGTGCCCGATTTATATTACTGCTACTCCACCTCCAATTAAACTATGTTAAGGACATTTTATTATACTTTGTGGTCATTGATGGTGTTTCTTTCCCTAACCTGCCAGAGGAGACAATACTTAAAAGTCAAAATAATGGGTAAGCTTGCAAAGCACATTTCACACCAAAATACATGTATCTTTTAAAGTATTTTTTTTTACTGAATATTCATAATTATCCAGAATATTCCATGTTGGATATATTCTCTTTTCCAAAAGAGCAGAGAATGTGACTTCCCAAGCCTTATGCTGCCTGACCTAAATTAGAAGGAAATCCTGCTATACTTTCTAGACCAATATATTGGCCTACTAAAAATATTACTTTAAAAATTAAGAATTTCACATCTCAAATGTACACATATAGTTACTTAAATTCAGTACACTTAAAGAAACATTATAAATTTATGAACAAATTATTAGTTACATTAAGCATTTTTATAATGGTAACTAATCAAATCCAAAACTTTCCTAATATTTAGTTTCTATGCAATTTAGGAGAGAAAATGAAATACATTAGAAAACAGACCCCAGAATCCAGTAAGAATGACAATGCTGTAAGTTTCAACATGCAAGTGTGTTAGGTGTTGTTAAGGAACAATTACAAATTTGGAATAGCAAATCTCATGTCTCCCCCATAATGCCATCAAGTCAAAGTGTCTGTTTCTGTAAGGCATGTGTGCCACCTCTCTTCTTATATAACAGAGTGACTTAATCCTGAATGTTCTCAGGGAATTCCTCCACACAAAGGGGTCAGTTGTAGGCCACAGAACAACCTTATACATATTAGTCTATTAAGTGGTTGAAAACTAAATCCACCTGCATGTCTTTACTGGCTTAATTAAGGATATGTACAATAACTGAAAATAATACCTTTATCCATTCAATACACACTACATGACAGAAGAGATCAAAATGGACATGCCGATCAAAAGGTTTACGTTAGACAGGAAGCAGCCGTCAGACATTTATTACAAATTAAAGGTATTATATTCAAGTCATTTTTAATCTTTTAAAAATGAATAACCCTTCTCTGCACATTAAATCATTTTTCTCCACAGAAGTAACATTTCTTTTATGTCTAAATGCACATATTCCTTCATATGCTTCAGTTCTTTTACTAGTAGTAAAAGAATAGTAGAAGTCTATCACTGTCAATTGTAAGTCAACATTAGCCAAGTTTGGGCTCCTCTCTTTACATGATATAACTGGCTCATCAAAAGTTTAAGTAAAAGCCTCTATATTTAAACAAATGAGAACTCACAAACTGATTATACACAATAATCTTATCTCCAGAATCTCATTTTACTGCACTAAAATTCTTACTGGCATTCGGTAGTTAATAACTTTTATATTAACATATGCTGCTTTATGTCCACCACCATGCTTGATAAATATAAGATAAATTCACCCTTACATTCTACTAATAACTAAATTAGCCTTTTAATTCTGAAACCTTTTACTTTTAAGAACTTAAGAAATATATTAAATATCAATCTTGATGTTTTTAAAAGGATACCAAATTTAGGATCAGTACAGTAAACAGAAAGTCCCTTGAGATGCTGGTATGAAACCTGCAGCTCACTGATTTTGTTCTTGATAATATGCTATTAAATTGGCGAACATGCTGACCTTGTGTGCAAAGACAGAACTGTGCATATGCCACAGAAAGTTTAAAAACAGCTTCAAATTGACTGTTTAAAACTGTAGGCTACAAAACCTTAAAATACAGACAAGTATTCCATAGTTTATTTAAAATTGGCAACCACAATTTAACAAGCTATTCTAACAAATGATTAGCATAGCGTGTGCTTTTCTTTAGCCATCAATTATGACACAGGGTAATGCAGGGCACAACTTAAGTGTCAAATTACAATATGCTATACAAAACCACTTTGCAACACAGCTTTCTGTTTGCTTAGCAATTACTACAGAGAACACTGCTTTTCATGAAAGGAATTGGTCAGAACTGTTTATAAAAATTACCACGAATGTTTATATATTTATATGGTAAAGAATTAGTTGGCAATTTCATAAAATTTTCTTTGACCTTTAATAAACTAGCTGTGTTATCTTGTGTTGGCTTAAAACTGTGCATACAACCAAAATGGTCTTTTTCTTTTTAAAATCAGATTTATCTGTGGTATGTGACAAAAGTAGAATAATATTTTCGAGACCAAAGTATGAAAAGTCTTTTCACTAATTTGTCCCCTAAGAAAACTTAAAATTTTTATTATTTAAACTGCTGGTATAGTGAAAATCTAAATTAGTGAAATCTGTAATCATTCTGAAGACAGAGAAACAGATCTCTTTATAATTCTGAATAGAGAAACATGGATTTAAATGCAAAATAAACTAGTATAATTTCAGAAATGTGGTTCAGGTTGTAATTTTCACATGGCAATCACTATTTCAAATACTTAATCTATCAGTGGTGAAAATGAATAAAGGTTATCTGTCTTAATTGTAGGGCCATCCATTAATTCATAAAACTCTTATGTGAATAAATACTTAATGAGAAAAGGGAAAAAATACACAAAACAGTTTTTATGCTGTTTTTTTCCGTTCTGCTGCTGTCCTTTCTCCCGCATTTGCCTAAAGGCTCTCAGTAAATTACACTCCCAGTAAATGACTGTAATTTACCCGTTGAATTCCCTTGTTCAGGAAAAGCACAAAAACACATTCCAGCATTTCCACAGCTCAAATTTACCATTCGGGATGTCAAGAACAATCCATGGGCAGTAATTTGAAACTGTTTGAACCTTCAAATGAGGGAAATTAGAAATGTTTTGAGAGCTAAGATTTTCAGTGAAGAGATAAAAACCTGATAAAAAATCTCTAACTGTTCTGTTCCTTTCTTCCCCCTCCCATATCAGAGGCAGAGGCCTAAATAAACTAGTCCACAGTGAGTTCTGAGACAGTGCTATATAGTATTAGTAATATAAGTCAAATTTATATTTACTAGGTTAATTTTTGATGATAATACACACTGCATTAATGCCATGCTTAACTGATAAAAACACAGGTCCTCTATGTACTTTTCTATCAAAGCTATCTCCTTTGCACATTGTCTACCTGACCATGACTCAAAATAACTTCATCTAGTACAACTTACATGGGCAAAAACTGTAACGACTCAGGGTCCTAGGGATACCTAGCAGTCACTGTTAAAATTACTTATAGAAACAAGAACAAAGACTTTCTATTCAGTTATGTTTCAATATGAACAAATCCCACGCACAAAGAAATGTAAATATTTATATGGGCCAAACTTGAATTGTATCACTTAGTATTTTAATATGTAACACAGGCCAACTTATAGAATAAACCAGCATAATCCTTGATGTAAACAGTTCCTTACTGCCGTAAGACACACACACACACACACACACACACACACACACACACACACACACACCCCTAGAGTTAAGAACATTCAATAACCAAAACAACCTATTTCACTCTGTCTAAAGGCAGGTTTTCATATGGCAAAATGGTTATAAATCCTCATTATCCTAAATAAAATTACAGCACTTTAAACATTTCCAGGGAGAACATTCTCTCTTCTAAACAACTACCTTAGCGAGTAATAGGAAGCAATATGGTTGCACTTGTGTCACAGTTGGAAGCCTTTTTAAACTGTCGCCCTGCTAGCAAACCGATTCTACATATTAAAATGAATGTGTTGCTTATTTCAAGGGGAAAAATCATTTATAAAATCAAGACCATTATTAGGATATTGTAACTTACTTCCCCTTTAAAGTGAACCAGAAGTACAGAAGGCAATAATCGATATATGTTCACTTAACTTCTCTCCATCAGTTTGGTCTTAGAATAAAAAGTATTCTTGAAAGACGAAGCTCTGCAATTTAACATTTAATAAGCAAAACAGCCTATTTACCTAACATTTCTGATCACAAATTATACAGAAAAAAACCTAAATTTCTTTAGTATAAAAAGTGGAGCCTTTACAAATGTTTCCAAGTAAATTATACACATTGTTAAAAAAAAAAAAGTATGTATTATTATCTACTTTAGACTATCTGACAAGTGCATCCTTTTCCTAATAGTTGTGTTGGCATCAAGGAGTAACCCAGATACTAAAGTAGCTATATAGCGATTATAACAGATTAATGGTTTACTTAGGTAAGTTTAATATCAGACCTAAGCTGAATATTTGGGCCAAACTTCTACTGTGCCCTGAAGTTCAAAGAGAAAAATAAATAATAACCATTAGCATTCACTGGGCAGATGAAGACGTTTTTCTCCTGCTCAAATTTGTATTTAATTGTGAAAAATATATTGGAACTTAAATAACTTCTCTATGTTCTTTTTATCTAGGTATACAATGGCCGTGTGATTTTTAAATTCCACCCAGATAATGGAAGAAATTGTATTTTCCAAAATGAGGAACCTTGACCATCTCTCACCAGGGATTTGTAGAGCAGTGCTGCTCCCTATCGAATGGTTGCTTTGCCTGTTTTTAAGACACCCCTGTAGATTAACCTTGTTAGCATTTAATGTGAATGATTTAAAGCTTTTATAATCTCAGCTTTTTTAACATTTGGAGTATGTATTTGACTCAATAGATATTTCCTATACACTGTGTACTACAATTCTTAACTGGGCAAAGCAACTAGTAATAAAGTAATTAACTTCTCAACCAAGATACTATATGTTCTGCTGTTGTTCTTGATTGAAATTTTCTCAGTTAATTTCTAGACAATTACATTATCTATTTCATAATTGCAAACCTGGATGAATCGTTTCTAAAAGTTGCACTATGTTTGAAGCCAGCAGAACCTATGAATGCATAAAAGTCCATTTCTAATGTCACTGTTATCAAGCCAAAAACAATTATACTCATTTTGAGTTATAGCAACCAATAAACTTAGATAATCACCATATGCAACACAACATTTTGGCACTTGAACTTAAAACTCTTGTAGACAACTATAGATTGCCTCTAAAGCAGAGCACTCTTGTCCTACCCAAAGCTGCCAATAGAAATGCCAAAGCTGCTGAATACTGCGCATCCTAGTAATGCTGTCAGTAAATGGCACATTCACACAGCCCCCAATCCTCTCTTCCCAGGCATGGTCTTCTCCAGCTGCAGCTTAATTTCCTGTGACTTGCCTAATTACTGTAATTAAGGATTAATTGCCATTAATTATTCACACATAAGCTCATCGCAAATCATGGGGTAAATGTCTTATGAAAGCTGCCATACAAGCCATGTATAAACACACTGGGATGCTTCAGGCAGGCGAATCTATCACTCAGCCCTCAAGCAAATCTCTGTGCTTCTCTTACAAAAACAGCTATAACTCTCAGAAACTCGACAGTCCTTTCAGGTAAGCATTAGGTTACAAAGCATGTTTTCCTGTGGAAGCCACAACGGTTTTATTAGTACTATAAATGCTGTTTTATCTTTCCAACTGCTATTTTTATGTTTCCATTTTTATTCTACAGTGCTCAGTTTAGGACAACCACTTGCTTCAAGGAGGAATGTTTGCAGTTGCTACTTTCCCCCATCACAGTTTGAAATAGTTCCATGTGGTTTACAACATATGACCATGCAACTGGGATCAGCATGCTAAAAAGTCAATGGATTGGCTACACAATTGGAACAGAAACCATTTCAAAGGTCACAATTTCTTTCATTGGTGTAAAAAAGCTATAGCACATATTTAGTCACTGCTAGGGTGTTCCTTATAAGGCAGGTTACCAGCTCAGCCACAAAAGTACCACTGATAAAAATGACTGAAAATGGTAAGCAAGTAAAATAGCCTCGTGTAGATTATTCTTGTATTAGTTGGGTTCCCTGTTTTCATGATAGCATCTGTTATTTTCACAATTATGAACTATAAACATCATTCCTTTGCAAAGTTATAAAAATTGTTTCTTCTAAATATTTCTAATAGAACCTGAGCTGAGGAGGAAACTTCCAAATCTTAGTCTAGGAATTATGCTCCTAACACTTCTTTCCAGTTATCTAAGGTTGATCATGTTTGACTGTTTTAAAAGTCTTTTAAAACAGAAGAAATCATTTTAACAACAGAATAAACTATTGCATATGTTAAAAAACTTAAACTACATCAACCCTATGTATTATCACTGCCCTAGGAAATTTAAGTCTAAGTAGGCAGGATGTTGTTATAATTGTTATTTTAGTTCCTTCTGCTGCAAATTAATTCATGAAACATTTTCATTCCAGTACATGTTTGTGTGTCTGAGTTAAACATTTATGTTAATGGACCTTCTGGCAGATTTCTAATGTTTCAAATACCCTCTTAGAACAGCAACTTCTCAGTAAGAGTTCTTTCCCCAATTTTCTGCAGTACTTGAAACAGGGGTACATAATATCTAAAATAATTTCACAGTTTTATTAAAGTCTAAGTTTAAAATCAACTACTTGAATAACTACAGACCATTATCTACATTCAAGCAAAGGACCAAGTAAGCTTACAAGACACTGGCTATCCAAAATGAAAAAAACTAAATATATATACTCTACTGTCTATTATCTAATTGGTGGCATATATTCAAATCACAATTTTGACCAATTCCTAAGAAAAAAATAAACTCCATCATTCTTTGGTTCCAACAGATTTAAAGGGTATGTATGATATCTGTAGTGATCACAGAGTGTGTTTCCAACATCCTCCAGAACCTTCTGTACAAATACCCAGCCACTCACTTGAAGAACAAACTAATGTTAGAAATCAGAGAGATGAAACCACAAAACTAAAGCAGCCTAATTCCTGTATATATAACTTCTATTACTCTCCAAAGTCATGAGATATACAAAGCCTGATACCAGTCCTCAACTGATACACAAGTCTCTCTCTGCAACATTAGATTTCTAAAACTGGAATAATGTTTACAAAGTCCTAACTTTTTTCCTTGTTGAATTTTATATGTAACCCAAATTGCAGTCTGGAACTTAGTTAATATTTAATGTTGCTCATGGATACTCCACTCCCAAATCCACTCAACTGGACCACCTCTCCCCTCAAAACTTTTTGGTTAAGAGATTGAGGCTCCTAAGAATTTATAATTCTGGAATCTTATATCCCTACTTAAATAAGAACTGCTATACACTTAATGTAATAATTTAAAAATTTGGAAACTATATCACACTACAGGGAAATTCACAAAAATTGATTTTGGTAGAAACGTGTAATTTATTGCCAGTGATAATGATATAAAATTGAATTTAAATGCTGTTCAGTTTTTATTATCATTGTGTTTTAAATTTATCGAAAGTTCAATACTTTAACTTAGCTGTCATTTTACTAACTGATTCCTACGCCCCTATCCTAGAGTCAGCAGTCAGTGACACAGAGAGCTATTAAAATCTACCACCGCAACACATAGCTTTACCATCAATGTCATCTAATTGATACTTCCCTATTTTTGTCACCTTGCCTTGATGCCAGCTGCCAAGCTCTGCCATGTCACTTTCCATTTATGGACTCCCAAGTCCCTTGATCTGGCTAATTAGGGTTTATGTGTTAATTGGAGTAAATACAAAGATGGGAGTCACAAGCACAAATTTCAAAACACAGCCATAAATTGAAGAGCTGATAAGCAGGGAGAAGATGCCTTCATAGAACAAGTGTCAAGTTTATTTTATCACTGGAAAGACCCAGAATTTCCTGACAAAGTGATACCTTTAAGTTTTTGAAAAGGGTTAATGAGAAGAACAGTAACTAACACAATAAGAATATTGCTTTGTAGAAAAAAAAATGCACAATATATTTAAATTCAGTTCAAGAAGGCACAGTTCTCTTTGAAAATTCCTGAACTACTTCTACTCAATAAGTTTTTTTAAATTTCTACCTTATTCCATATACACACAAAAATACACCTTGCTTTTTTAAATTCCAGTAAGAAAAATCTAAAAGAAAATCCAGTATTTGAAAATCCTGAGATGTGATTCAAGTGAGAAAAATGACATTTTCATTAACATTTTGGGTATTTTAATACTTTTTCTGCTAAAAGATAACTGATTTAGAAATAATTACCGCAAATTACAGCCAAGAATTTCTGAATACTATACAGACAGATTTAGGATACTACATTTCAGATGCTTATCTCAAATGTCAATTAAGACTAAAAAGACTAAAACGAGTGAGCATGATTTTTGTAGTGATCAGAGTGTGTTTTCAACACCCTCCAGAACCTTCTTTACAAAAACATTACTGTCAGTTGAGACACTGTCTTTTCTAGCATATGGTAGGGAGGAGCAAAGTCAGATAATTAATGTGGAAAATAACTGAAAGAGCAGGGAAAGTCTTTCTTTGCTACTTTGCTTGTATAAAAAGTTTCATATCTGAATAGTCACATTTAGTTGACAAAAATGTAATGGGAGGACTACTTCATCTGTTACAACTGTTATGTCTGTTACAACCACCTGAGATTCGTAGCTAATAATCGTAATGACAACAACAACAGCTCATATGACTAGTTAGATTTATACAGCACTTACAGCTTCCAAAGAGCTTTTTACATGTATTATCTGAACTTACGTTAACTAACAGAAGTTAGGTAACATATCTAAAATACACATCTAAGGACTTTTCAGAGAAAGTATTTAAATCATTTTCAGGCGGATGATCATTTAGCAATATTAGAACAACTCTATATTCCAAAAGCATCACTGTAATAATAATAGTATTGAAAAATAAAATTAGTAAGGATAACTAGTGTTCACATCCATGTGTGTTTCTCAAAAGACTGATTTTAGTAGCTTAATACATATGAAACAGGTACATCAAAACTTCTTCACAATCTTTCCTTCCCTTTCTTTCTTGTCTTTTTTAATTAGCAGAATATGCTATTCATTCTTCTAATAATTTATGATAACTTAGGTTTAACATTCTGAAGATGCTCTTTAGGGGAAACTCTTGTTTCTGCTTTAGGATTTTAACTTCCTTTAGTATTTTCAACTCATTTGCCACAAGTCTGAAATTAATCAACTCTCTGAATAAACAGAAGAGACATGGGAATGAATAAAAGATATTTTTTATGAACCATAATATTAAAAGTGAATCTTAGATATTCACATATCTTCCGATGAAGAATAGAATACCTTTAGAAAAGCAATATTCTCTGGAAAACTTTTTGACAACAGTGCTTAAGATTTTTGAAATATGTGAAATGTGAAAAAATTCATTTAACATTTTCCTAGGAAAAAAAAAAGTCACTTGCTTCCAGTGATGTACATCAGTTCAAGAAATATATTTTAAATTCCTACATGAGAAATGAGTGAAAATATCTGAGACTCACATCACACATTGTATCACTAGCAACTTTGTACAACTTTTTAAACAAAACTATCCTATAACTTAGTGTGAGGTTTTAACTGAAAACAACCAAGCTAATTTCTACAAATTAACAGATGTCTATGAGAAACAGTAAGAAACAAAGAAATGCATATGTGAACATCATCAGCATCCAAATGAGTTTATTGTAAGACTCTTTAAAGCACATCTGATCTTGGCTCCAGCCTGTAGTCTACCTTTCAACTTGCAAATGACAGTGTCACCAAACACTGTCCTTCCATCAATCAAGCTGGGTCATGAATATACAAAAGGCAGCAGAGAAGCTGGCTACCTCCTGCAGTTCAACTTGGCCTAATTATCTAGGCCTTTCTTTTGGTTACAGTCTGAAGGGTATACACCCAGTCAGCTGCTGGGCAGCCGGAGGCCTAATCAAGAGAGGTTATGCATACTGACCCTTATATGGACATCCAATGCAAGTTAAATGTGAGCACCAAATGTCATCTTTCTTATTCATCATTATGAAATTCCCTCCCCTTTCGAAATACCAATCTGCTGCCATTTTCAGACACTCCTCTTACCCCCCTCCAAGCTGTCATTTCACTGTGCTTGCTGCCAGTTGAGTGAATTAGCATTCTAACTGATGTGCTGCTCTTCTCAGACAAATCCTAGAGCTGTGTTAACTAATGACTTCTATCCAGAAAAGGGAACTAATAGTCAACCATTGATAAAAGAGAGTCCATTTCCACAAATCACAAACAATTTGCTATAACGGTGGCAAAATCTGTAAAGAGTTACTATGGTTGTCCACTCTCCCTTGTGGTTTTCTCTCATTCCATTACCAAGAAACAACTATCACCACTGAATGGAATTGAAAGCTGCTAACTAGTCAGCTGCAATTGCATAAGATGATGAATTCTAAGCAAGACAATTTATTAACCAAAGTGTTGGTGGTGATAGAAAGAAGGCAAACAATGAAGAACCATTTTCATAGCTAGTCAAACTGAGGATGAATCTGGTAAGATAGCAAAATACCTCAGTGCCCACTGCCATTCCCTGCACATAATAGGTGTTCAATAGTTGTTATTCTCAATGATGATGTTAACAATGACGATACAAAAGATCAAATGTAACTTAGCGAAGGCCACAACTAGGACTGTGTTGTGGAAATGGAAAGACAGGTCCAGATACTGCAAATGTTACGGAGCATGTTATGTAAAAGTGGAAGATGGGAATAAAAGAAGATTTCACTTTTAAAGTGGGGGAGATATATCAAAAAACTAAAAATAGACTTACCATATGATCCAGCAATCCCTCTCCTGGGCATATATCCAGAAGGAATGTTAATTCAAAAGATACATGCACTCCAGTGTTCATAGCAGCACTATTTACAATAGCCAAGACATGAAAACAACCTAAATATCCATCGACAGATGACTGGATAAAGAAGTTGTGGTATATTTATACAATGGAATACTACTCAGCCATAAAAAATAATAAAATAATGACATTTGCAGCAACATGGATGGACCTGGAGAATGTCATTCTAAGTGAAGTAAGCCAAAAACAGAAAGAAAAATACCATAGGAAATCACTCATATGTGGAATCTAAAAAAAAAAAAAAAGACAAACAAACTTATTTAAAAAATGGAAACAGACTCACAAACATAGAAAACAAACTTATGGCGGGGGAAGGAGGTGGGAAGGGATAAATTGGGAGTTCAAGATTTGCAGATACCAACTAATATATATAAAACAGATAAACAACAAGTTTATACTGTATAGCACAGGGAACTATATTCAATAGCTTGTAGTAACATATGGCAAAAAGGAATATGAAAATGAATACATGTATATTCCCATATGACTGAAGTATGCTGTACACCAGAGACTGACATAGCATTGTAAACTGACTATACTTCAATAAAAATAAATAAATAAAGTGGGGGAGATATAGAAGATAAAATATTTTAGTAAAGAGAAAATTGAGAAAAGGAAACACTTCATGGGCTGCACTTATATAAACCTTAATTTCTCTATGTTTCAAGGCACATTTATATAGTTCCTTGACATACACACCAAAGAAGTAATGCCATCTGGTATGTCAGAAGATAAGACAATGCCTGATAATCATGCAAGTCCTAGAAGAAGTACCGGAAAGTCATATCCAACTGGAATTGAAACAGTGAATACATTTACCCAAAACTGTGGGGAATGGGGTGGGATTTGAGAAAGTTTACTTTATGATGAGAAAAGCATCTTTCATGGTCAAATGTATAAAGTTTGATTATGACAGCACCATGATTACTTAGTTTATAAAGTCAATATACATTCATTCTACAAATCTAATTAAAACCTTTCTATATTCCAGTCACATGGGATCTATGTATGAGTCTCTGGGGACAGGGAAATATATATGAAATGACATATCCTCAAGCTGTTTATAATATCACTAGAAAGACAGGCATGCACATATAAAGATTAAAACAATACCACCAAATTTAAATATAATGTAGTCACAATATAGACTAGAAAACAATATTGTTGCAGTTTTTGAATATATTCCTAAACAAATAATTGCTGTTGTTAAATAATAAAATAGTAAGTGGCATGTAAATAAAAGGTAAGTGAGTGATACAAAGAATCTTTTTTGATTCTGATAAGGGAAGTACCCAGGTATCCTAAAAGAAGTAAATAGTATACAGGATAGAGGAGCTATGAAACATGACCTACCTTGTAGTACAATATGGAAAATAGCATGAGAATGTATTGAAAAAAATTACACCATGAGGCAGAAATTAATCAAGTGTTCTTGAAGAAAGAAAATAGACCAGTCTGACTAGGACAGAAAGTTCTTGTAGGGGACTAGTAGAAATTAAGCCTTTTTGGAGTCTCTAAACTGGGTTGGGGCCTTCTAAATATGCTTTTCTTCAAGGTCCTATGCTTTTCCTTTAAAACAAATGAACAAACAAAAACTTGTTCGAAGTCCATCCTCCCAGCTCTTTTGAACTTCCTGGACATCATACTGCTTTATCTTATCCATCTCTCCATCACCAGCACCTAATACTTCCCCTGGCATATAGCTAGTGTTCAATAAATGGTGGTTGAATAAAAGAATGAAGGTCCAATTTATAAACAGCCAGGAATTCCAGGCTAAAAAGTTTAAACTTTAGCCTAGGCAAAGGGGAATAATTAAAGGTTTGATTAGCATGACATATGCAGTTTCACAGGAAGATCTATTACAAAAGCAGTCTGGCAGCAGAATGTCAAGAAGACTGGACCAAGAATCAGAACCAAGAGTTCTGGTTGAGAGATTACTGGAATAATTGAGGCAAAAGATGACAAAGATCCTGAGAACAGAAAGGGATGAATGTAAGAAATGTTTTTAAGAAGGGCAATAGGATCTGCCCTCAACTTGAGATATAAATGTACATACTAAATTCAGGATTAGACTGCCATTAAACCTGACCCCTCTAGTAAATGTGTGATATTTGATATATCTACCAAGTGGCTCTATCCAGCTTCAACTTGGACTCTAAGAGTTCTCCCTGCCTCCCAAAACATCTCTCTAGTTTTGCTGACAGTGGTATTAGTTAGTCCTTGGTCTGGTTCAGCAAAAATATTTCCTGTAGCTCATTAAGTTGAATTCTACTCACAGTAAACATTAAAAAGTTTCCTTTTTCATTGTGTAACAGCCTGTGATATAGTTGAAGCTGTGAACTGAACTCATTTACACCAAAGTCTTCTTGGATAGATAAAAAACCATACATTATTCCCCTAAGTCTTCTCTGAGTATACCATTTTCAAAATCCCTCCTACAACATGGGTCCCAAGTGTTCAACATAATACTTCCAAATATTTGACATACATAGACTACATTAGGATTGTTACTTCTTTGCTCTTGTTTGGGAAAATATATTTAATCATGAGAAACAAAAACAGAAACTAAGAATTTAGGTCAGAATGGGAAAATTATTTCCCATAGGGTAGGTCCTGCAGTTCTATTAGAAAGGAAATCAGGGGGAGGGTATAGCTCAATGGTAGGGTGCCTGCCTAGAATGCATGAGGTCCTGGGTTCAATCCCCAGTACCTCCATTAAAAACATAAAAAAACCTAACTACCTTCCACCACAAAACAAAGAACAAAAATAAAATAAAAACAGTTATCTGTGAAATACGTCAAAATAAAATGTATTGATGGATGTATAGAGAATAGATGGACAAACATGTGAGAAGTCAGGTTTAGTAAAATGTTAATAAATCAATGATGCTGTGTTTCAAAAAATCAAAATTGCCAATTTTTGACAGACATCATACCACTATTTCCTTTGAGCTTTAGATTTATTTAAGTCTCCTTTATGTGTGTATATATTCAGGTTAAGTCAGATCTGAACTTATTTCAGTAATCATTTACTGAGTGCCACCCAATGCCAAACTTTAACAAATCTATCTCTGCATCTGCTCGTTTAAGTGGAATGTCCTTCCCTTCTCTATCTAGATAACCCTATTAAGTCTTCAAAATAAATCCTTGTTTGCAAAGATTTACAGTATAATGTTACTTATAATACTGAAAAGCTAAAGACAACTGAAATATCCTAGAATATGGAAACGGTTAATAAAGCAACAATACAGTCACTCAATAAAGTATTAGGCAATCAATAAAATCACTTATTAAAATTTGCTAATATGGAAAGTGCTTACATTGTAGTACTCATGAGAAAGACCAACAATATTGAAAAATAGAAGATTCCAATTATAAAACAAAAATATGCATTGAAAAAATGAGATTAGGAAGAATGCAAATTAGTTACTCTTCTGAAGGGCAATTTGGCAGTATCTATTATAAAATGTGTATACACTAGAACCCAGGAGTTGTATGTACCCCAGAGAAACTAATGCATGGGACACAGAGTTACATATGGGTTTTAGTCATAGCCAGAAGCAGAAATCTCCGGTTACTTGCTTTTTAAAATCAGCATTCATCGATACTACTTCAGGACTGCATCATAGTCAACTGAATGAATGTAAAACAACTTATTCATTAAGCAACTGTTAGACTTTAGGGCAGTTATTTCCTCCCTCTTCTTCTATTATAAACAAAGCTGTTGTGGACATCCAAATACATGTCTCTAGTAGACATGCGTAAGCTTTTCTCTAGGATATGTACCTAAGAGTGGAGCTGCTAATTTATAGTGCATGCCCATCTTCAACCTTTACTAGATATTACCAAATTATTTTCCAATGTTGGACCAGTTTATATTCCCACTAACAATACATGAGAGTTACTGTTGCTCCACATTTTTACCAAGAATTTAAATTAACTGAGGTTCATTTTACGCATTCTATCCTGGTGAATGCTCCATGTGCAATCGAAAAGAACACATATTCTGCTGTTACTGGGTAAAGGGAAATGTCAACTAGGTCAAGTTGGTTGATAGTGTTGTTCAAGTTCAATATCCTTATTGATATTTCTAACAACCACCCAATCTGGCATTAATGACATAAACTGAACCTGGTCTTGATATATGGTATGTCTGTATATTGTTGGACTTGGTTTGGCAACACTTTGTTGAGTGTTTCCATCTATATTCATGAATGAGACTAGTCTATCATTTTCCTTTCCTGTATTGGTACCAACCTGTTTCGATATCACAATTATATTAGGGTCATATAATTAGTTGAGAAAAAAACTTCTGTTTGCAACACCGTACAATTTGTGTAAGATTGAATGTATTTCTTGAATGTTTAGAAATCAGTTACAAAACACTCTGGTCCTACTGTTGTCTTCATGGTGAAATCTGAACTACTGGTTTAATTTATTTAATGATTATAAAACCGTGTAAATTTCTACATTTTTAGTAAGGTTTGATAATTTGTATATTTCTACTAACATTCCATTTCACCTAAGGTGTTAAATGTACTGACAAAGTGTTCATAATATCCTCTTTTCTTTTTAATCTGTTGCATATATTTATCTTCTTTTTCAAATTCAATATTGCTTATTTGTGCTTCCCTCTTTTCCTTCTTTCTCTTAAATTTGCTTTTGATCAGTTTTTACCATAAGTTTGTCACTTTCAGTAATTTTCAAAGAACAAATTTGACTTTGTTGATGTTTTCCATCATATCTTTGTTTTCTGTTTCATCAACTCTTCAAAATTTTATTATTCATTTTTTCTATTTTCTTTGGGTTTACCAATCTATTCTTCTAAGTTCTTAAATTGGATTTTTAGCTAATTAAATTTAGACTTCTTCTATTTTATAATGTAAACACTTAAAGGCTTAAAAAGTTCAATATAAAACTTCAGTTATATTCCATAAGTTTTGTTATAAGTAGTACTTCAGTCATTTCAAATCAGTTCAAAATATTTTATAATTTCTCTTACAATTTGTTCTTTGACTTACGAATAATTTAGAAGTATTTAAAAATGTCCAATGTTCTATGAGTTATTTTATTTCATTTTTAAGTTGTCTTTTGTTGATTTCTAACCACTTGTTTTGTCACAACAGAATACTATACTTATGATGTTGATTTTTTTCTATTTTTTGAAGCTTGATTCACGGGTTTTTAAAAAAAGTTCCTAGTGTGCTTGAAAAGAATGTATATTTTTTAGTTGCTGGTGATGTATTTTCTACTTGTCCACTGGGCCAAGTTTGTTAATTTTGTTATCAAATTTTTCTATATATGTATAGAATTATTTTGTCTGTTCTGTCATTACCCAGTAGGGATATGTTAAAATCTCCTACAATGATTGTGTATTTATTTCTCCTTGAGGTTCTGACAATTTTTACTTTATATTTTGCAGCTATGTTATTAGGTGCATATAATTTTGGAACTGTTAAAATTGTCCTGGCAAATTGAACCATTTATCAACAGATAGTGACCCTCTCTATCACTAGAAATGCTTTTTCCCTTTATCTTTGTTTATTTTATCTGTTATCTTATAGCCATTCCAGCTTTCCTACTGTTAACAGTTGCTAGGTATATCTTTTTCCATCCTTTTACCTTCTGTGTCCTATAGCCTTTCTGTGTCCAGGTGTATTAGGTGTGTCTCTTGAAAACTGTCAGTACATTGTCAGGTTTTTTGCTTGTTTGCTTGATATTTGTGTAGTACTGTCTGATAATCTTTTATCTTTAATCTTTTCAAGTCCTTTTACATGTATTATAAAATACATTTGGAGTTATGTCTCCCAACTCATTTTATGATTTCTGTTTGTGCTACTTCTGTTTCTTCTATTTTTTCTCCTCTCATGCCTTCTTTTGGATTGAATGAATTGTATTTTTTCTGTGTCTTCCATTTCATCTTCCTCCCTTTACTAGTCTAGAAGCTATACAATCTACTCCAAGTTTTGTAATGATCATTATCAAGTTCATTAATGTCAAAATTTTAGAAGCACTGAAAACATCTTAATATATATACCCAGTAAGATGCATTCTTATACACAAAGAGACACATATGCAGACATACAGGTAGATGAATATAGCAACGTCCACATAACACTGCCTTGGTCAAGAAATAGAACTCTGCCACTTTCCAGAAGCAACCCTGTGCCCATACCAATCTCAACTCCACCCTCAGCCTCTAAAGCAGCTCTGAGTGAGAGAAACATAATGAAAGCCATAAAGGTTATTTTAAATTCTCTAGTAGCCACATTTTTAAAAAGTGAAAACAAAACAGGTGAAGTTAATGTATATATTTTATTTCCCTCAGTATATCTAAAATAATAGTTATAACATAATCAATATAAAATTTTATTAATGAGATATTTTATGTATTTTATAGTACTTAGTCTTTGAAATCGGTATATATTTTACACATACAGCACGTCTCAATTCAGAGTAGTCACTTTCAAGTACTCCATTAGACACATATGGTGAGGGGCCACCTTACTAAAGCTCTCTTCTAGACGTAATCCCTACCCTGAGTTTTGTGATAAGCTGCCTGTTATTTGCTTTTCTAGTATTCTTAGTATTTTATAAAATAATACTATCATCTGTGCAGTCCTAACAATACAGCTCCATTTTTCCTATTTTTGAATTCTTATATAAAAGGAATTATATTGTATGTTTTCTTTATGTCTTGCTTCTTTTATTCAACCTTGTATGATATTCATCTGTGTTCTTCAGTGTAGCAATAGTTCATATTCATTGCTGTGTGGTATTCTATCACTAGTAAAAAATATAATTTATTCACCCATTTTATGACTGATGGGCATTTGAGTTGTTTCCAGTTTCTGGCTCTTGTTTACAATGCTGCTTTATGCTTTAAACAACCTTATAAAGGTTTCTGGTATGCATGTGAGTTTTCAAGACTTTATACTTAGAAGTGGAATTGCTGGATTATAGGGTACATACCTACACATACCTTCAATTTTACTAAGTAATTACAAACTTTTCTAAACTGATTATGTCAATTTACATACTCACCAGTGAATGAAAGTTCTTGCTGCTCCATGTCTTCACCAAAACTTGGTAGCATAAGACTTTTTAATTTTTACCACTCCAGGGGACGTATAAACAATATCTCACTGTGGTTTTAATTTGTATTTCCTTGTTAATCAAAAATCTTTATCCTCGTCCAGTCAATAAAAGGGCCTCACAGTACTTTAACTCTGATCATAGACTCTCAACTTACATCCAATTTAAACTATCTTGATTTTTTTAATCCCTCCAAATTATGTATTATTATTTCACATAGTCAATATTAGTTATAATTACTCCCAGACTTTCTGATTTCATTTCTCACTATTCTTGCCTCTCACACGTTCCTTCTGAAGATTTATTTTTTCTTCTTTTTCTTAAAATATATCCTTTAGAAAGTCCGCTAGTGGAACTATATTGGTAGTGAATACTTTCAACTTTATGTCTGAAAACACCTTTATTTTTGCCCACGCTCGAGATATTTTCAATGGGTAGACAATTCTAAGTTGACAATTCTAGTTATTTGCTCTCGGCACTTTGAAGTTCTTTCATTATCTTCTGGTTTCAATTGCTTCTATTAAGAAGTTAGCTGTGTTTATTCCTTGTTCCCTTTTTCTCTGACTGATTTCAATTTATTTTTTTTTTGAATCTTCGGGGTTCTGCAGTTTTATTGTGGTACATGTCAGTGTGGTTACCATTCCATTTACCCCACTTAGAATTCACTGGGCTACCTGAATCTGAACATGCATATTTCATCAGTTCTGACACACTGCTAGCTAAATATCTTTTTGAATATTGCTTCTCTTCAAACTTTCTATTCTTTATTGCTGGAACTATGGGTTAAATGTTTATTGGGCTTTTTTACTCTCTCCTTTTAAGCTGTTTTTCATATTTTCTATTCCTTCTCTGTGCTGCATTCTGCGTAATTTCTTCATATCTATCTTTTATTTCACTAATTCCCTCCTGAAGCCATGTCTAATCTAAGAATTTTCTTTGTTTTTCACATCTATCTTGTGAATTTTAATGGTGTCTTATTTTCTTTCAATCTTTAACTTTAAACACAGTTATTTTATTTGCTGTATCTGACCATACTAATATTTTCAGTCTTTATGAGCCTGATTCTGCAGTCTCATGCTTCTGCTAACTCATAATCATAGTGGCTTTTTCACTCAGGTATCTATTTTTTCCCCCTTTTTCCTTTTGCATTGTGAGGCCATGTCCCCCCAAAATCCATCTCTGTGAATTCTGTGACACTTATGTGTGAAGTGTTTTCTTCTAGGAAAGATAGACATTTATAGATGCCTAGGAGCAGTAGTAACTCACTTCAAACTAAATTTTCAGCTTGAACTTTTTTCAGATATGCAGGCAATGTGAATTCCATCCCCAAGTCAACTAAATGTAGGCTATGGTTAGGCATTCTCAGGCCCCTCCGATCTAAGGCCAAGGGCAAGTTCCTCTCTTTTAAGGATTCTGGCTTTATATGAAGATCTCTAATTTCGTCTCTTAAGCTACACATGGCCCTTTAAAATCTACACTCCAGGTTTAAAACCTACACTCACCAAAATTGGCATACACCCCACACCCCTAACAAAGACCAGCTCTTGCAGCTATGGAATCACTCTCCCTGTCCTTCTTTCTAGACACAATTTCCTTACTTCACCACCAGTTCAGTCATGCTTTGGAAATGAAGTTATTTCTAGCCAGCATTTTAAGTATTCTATAACAGATGAAGTTTCTCTGCACATTCAATCTACCACATGGTCAGAAATTCAAAACAATCTATTTTTAAAATGTAAATGCATGACCTTAGATTTGAAATTTAATAAAATCAATGTAACATTTCTAGTTTTCAGGGGGTTTTTTTGTAAAATGGGTATAATAACAGTACCTATCTCATAGAGTTCTTACAAAAATTAAAAAGGAAAATTCATACGAAGTGCTTGGCATAGCACCTGTGACACAGGAAGCATGTGTAAAATATTGGCAATCATTATCATTAATATACTTGATTTGGACCCAACTGCATAACCTATTAAATTCTGTTTTGTTTTTAGAGTCTTAGTTTTACTATTGAACAGCTATTTCCTCCAGCAACATATACTGATGAAAATATATTACTCATGTCTTTGACTTTTTTATTCAAATAATCAATTAAAAAAACACAACTACTTCAGGTAGGACCAAGGACACCTCTTGGGTGAAAGGTCCTAGAGACATCAATCTAAGATGATAATTCATCACTTGTATGATTGTTAAATTACACTTCTTGAGATTGCTTTCAAATTTTTTCATGGTGGTATTTTTTTTTCCATTTTTTTTTTAAATTGAGTTGTAGTCAGTCTACAATGTTGTGTCAATTTCCAGTGTAGAGCACAATTTTTCAGTTATACATGAACATACAAATATTCATTGTCACATTCTTTTTCACTGTGAGCTACCACAAGATCTTGTATATATTTCCCTGTGCTATACAGTATAATCTTGTTTATCTATTCTACATATGCCTGTCAGTATCTACAAATTTCAAACTCCCAGTCTGTCCCTTCCCACTCCCCTACCCCCCTGACAACCACAAGTTTGTATTCTATGTCTATGAGTCTGTTTCTGTTTTGTATTTATGTTTTTTGGTTTTTTTTAGATTCCACATGAGCGATCTCATATGGTATTTTTCTTTTTCTGGCTTACTTCACCTAGAATGACATTCTCTAGGGACATCCATGTTGCTGCAAATGGCATTATGTTGTTGTTTTTATGGCTGAATAGTATTCCATTGTATAAATATACCACATCTTCTTTATCCAGTCATCTGTCGATAGACATTTAGGCTGTTTCCATGTCTTGGCTATTGTAAACAGTGCTGCTATGAACACTGGAGTGCAGGTGTCTTTCTGAAGTAGGGTTCCTTTTGGATATATGCCCAGGAGTGGGATTCCTGGGTCATATGGTAAGTCTATTCCTAGTCTTTTGAGGAATCTCCATACTGTTTTCCACAGTGGCTGCACCATACTGCATTCCCACCAGCAGTGTGGGAGGGTTCCCTTTTCTCCACAGCCTCTCCAGCATTTGTCATTTGTGGACTTTTGAATGATGGCGATTCTGACTGGTGTGAGGTGATACCTTGTGGTAGTTTTGATTTGCATTTCTCTGATAATTTGTGATATTGAGCATTTTTTCATGTACTTATCAATCATTTGAATTTCTTCCTTGGAGAATTGTTTGTTTAGGTCTTCTGCCCATTTTTGGATTGGGTTGTTTGTTTTTTTCTTATTAAGTCATATGAGCTGCTTATATATTCTGGAGATCATGCCTTTGTCAGTTTCATCTTTTGCAAAAATTTTCTCCCATTCTGTAGGTTATCGTTTTATTTTGCTTATGGTTTCCTTTGCTGTGCAGAAGCCTGTAAGTTTAATTAAGTCTCACTTGTTTATTCTTGCTTTTATTTCTACTGCTTGGGTAGACTGCCCTAGGAGAACAGCTCTGAGATGTATCTGAGATAATGTTTTGCCTATGTTTTCTTCTAGGAAGTTTATTATATCTTGTCTTATGTTTAAATCTATGATCCACTTTGAGTTTATTTTTGCGTATAGTGTTCTAGCTTCATTGATTTACATGCTGCTGTCCAGTTTTCCCAACACCATTTGCTGAAGACACTGTCTTTATTCCATTGTAAGTTCTTGCCTCCTTTGTCAAAGATTAGTTGACCAAAGTTTGTGGGTTCATTTCTGGGCTCTCCATTCTGTTCCATTGGTCCATATGTCTGTTTTTGTACCAATACCATGCTGTTTTGAATATTGTAGCTCTATAGTATTGTCTGAAATCTGGGAGGGTTATTCCTCCAGCCTTACTTTTTCTTCAGTAATACTTTGGCAATTCTAGGTCTTCTGTGGTTCCATATAAATTTTATTATGATTTGTTCTAGTTCTGTGAAATATGTCCCAGGTAATTTGATAGGGATTGCATTAAATCTGTAGATTGCCTTCGGCAGTATTCTTTCATGGTGATATTTTTGTGAAACACTCACTGAGGAAATTATGAGATCTTGATAATGGATGTCACATGATCTTAGATTTGCCACTGTAACTGCTCTGTAATTATATGTAGGTGGTATATCTTGTGTTTACCAAATGTAACCATAAAAATCAATTCACCTCTTTATGGATGAGTTATTATGGGGAAAAAGCAAGTAAGACAAAAGATTCAGTGGCCTAATTGTAAAGTCAGCAAATTAAGTAGTGAGGTACCATATGGAGATCACCAAAGTACAGGTTTGGATACTGTCAAGCGGGAATACCGCTATTCTCAAGAAAAGTGCTTGTTGATATTTCTGAAATTTTTAAAATTCTTATAATATTAATAAAATATTTTAAAGAATTTTTACATATTGTGCTGCATTAAGGCAAAGTTACAAATAACATCTGCATTTTAGAACAAAGCATAACTCTGTTAACTAGAAACAAAATAGGGAAGCTACAAATAATATATCCGTAAATCTCCTTGAATGTATGTATCTAGCCTTTACCCCATCCTCTAATAAAATATCCACAATGATTCCTTCTTTAGTCTCTCCTTGCAGTCTAGGCAGAAAGAATTTTTGTTCACTTATTTTGACCTGTTCTGTAATGTTACTTCTCATTCCACTAGACTGTAAACTCCACAAGGGCAGCAGATACATTTTAAGTTTCTCAAACAGTGATTAAGACATAGTAGGCACTTAATAGATAATTATTGAATGAATGCATTTAACTTTCGTTGAGGATAATGCCATGTTTTAAACCAAGGCCCCCACAAAGGTATAAAATAACTAAAGAGATATTTGTGATTAAAGCAAATGTACAGTACACAATAAGACTGATGGAGAAGACATGTAACATTATGCAGCCAAATAAATATGATCATGTAGAGTTATACTTGCTTATATGAAAAGATGTCCACAATATATTATTCAGTAAAGGATGCCAGCTATGTAATAGCATATTAAACTCCTTTTTTAAAAAATAGTACATATATGTAACTGTTTAGCACTATCTGGAAGAGTTGTTACCTCTGAGTAGTAGGAATTAAGGTGATTGTTGCTTTGTTTCTTTATACTTTTTAGTGTTGTTTGAATATCTTAACAATAAGTAAAAACTATTTTATAATCAGAAAAAAATAAAATTATTTTTAGAAAACATAAACAAAAAACAGGGACAAGCAGGTCATCAGGTAAGCAACACATACAACACACCTTTGACACAATCCCTAAACCTAACAAACTATGTGATTCACAGAAGTCTTCTCACATCAACCATTTATGGAAACAGACTACCATCTAATGACAATTTCACACATTCTTCTATAGGTAAAACTAGATAATCTTTATCACTTCTAATCCTTAGCTATTTTACAGTAATCTGACATAATAATATTTAGTGCTCCAGACAGATAATACCATCCTCCCATTTTATAAGGTGCTTTGGGATCTTTCGAAAAGGGAAATGTTATGCAAAAAAAAAAAAAAAACCACATCAGTTCTTCCTTATTACTAAAAGTCCCTTAAGGCCTATAGGAATGGAGTCTGTGCTCATTTAGACAGGCCAGAAACAACCAGATTACCATTTAAACATAGTAATAATAATTTTATAAATCATACTAAACAGGAATTATTATGGAAAGAAGCTTATATTTTCATCTATCTAATGAAGCATTGCAGATAAGGCTACAATGTATAATTTAGAACAAATACAGTTATAAAGATACTGAAGAAATTCCCTAAGAAACACAATTATTTTCTCTTGGATTATTGAATTTCTTTTCACAAAGATACATGGTGTAGGCCTAATGTAAGAGCATATTCAAATATCAGTAACTGCTTCTGACTCACTCACCAGGAAATAGGAAATAAGACCTCTTCTTATAAAAGGAATTGAAGTTAAGTTTCCTTGAGCCATCTGGCCTTTCAGAAAAATCACTTTTTCTCACAATGATGAGATCAACTAGTCCTAAGGATTTCTCTACCATGAAGAGGTTCCAGAGCCAGAAGATCTGGGTTCAAATTCTGGCATGGCTACAAGTTAGCCAGCTTATATGGACAAATACATAGGAAGTACTCAGAACCATATTATTGTCATGTGTGTACACCTGGCAAAAATGAAAGAAAGAATTAGCTAAATGCACAGAGGCAAGTCATTTTACTTCTCTGAGACTCAATCTACCCATTTCTAAACAAGAAGTTTAGAACAAATGATGCCTCATGTCTTTCCTGGCTGTGTCCTCTGTAATCTAGGAGATGTCAGACAGCCAGACACTATGCTCTGATAAATGACTCCCAAAACACTTCTCAAAAAGAATGTATTCTCCTGACCCTGGTCCATCAAGACGCTAAATAAGTTAGGAAAAAAAAAAAGGCAAAGTCACAAAAGTTTAAGAAATGCAGTCTATTGCATTATTCTCATGGGGAATCCCAGTATCAGCATCTTCAAGACTCTGAGAAGTTCTGTTAAACTTTGTTTAGTCTAGCATTTCTCAAACTAACTTTGACCATGGATAGTTTATTCTTTCACCATTATCTTTCAGTATATTTGTTCCATAAAACACACTTTTTGAAACACTTTCTACTGGTTTGTAAGCCATGCTCCCCATTGTTAACATGCTTCTTTAAGGAGACAGGGATTTCTCAAGTTCAAACAATACCTACTTTAGAATGAAAAAGTTCTTATTGAGGTATTATACAACTAGAAAAAGATTTTTTTCCAAGAAGGGTAATTAGTAGAAAGAGAAAAGAAAATAAACACCTGGGCAAAGTTAAGTATTAAGAGAACAGAGGAAATTGTTTGAGAGATGGCTAATAATGTTGAACATCTTTAAATGTGCTCCCCAGACCATTTTAACATTCATTTTTATTTATTGAAACCACCATTCCTAATTTGCCTAGTGCGCTGATACATATTTGATTGGCTACTGGACTTTTAAACTATCCAAATTCAATCACAGTAGCAATACTCTCACTGGCTACTTACAGTTCTTTAGTTCCTACTGTGCTAATTGTGATTGTCATTAGTGCTGTTCACTGATAATCCAGCTCTCCTCCCCCTCCAGGCATATGCCAAGATTGCACTATCTGACCCCTTGCAGCTGGCTATGTGACTATGGCCAAAGATTTGTGAGCAAGAATTATGAACATTTGTTACTTCCGAGCTATAGCTTTTAATTGCTGGTAAGACAACATTCTGAAGTTGCTTTACTCTGGGGAGGACAATTGGCTATGTTGGAGAGATGATGGCTGCACTGTTAGCCTCAGCTCCTATGTGACTACAATGAGGAGAGTCACTGTGAAATAATACGAAATATATATATATAGGTCTCTGTCCCCAGTTCCTGGCACAGAGCCCCCAAAACCCTTGTAATTTTCTAAGTGACAAGAACACTAGGAGCATCTCTTGCTGTAATATTTGGTTTTTGATCCCAGTCCCTGACACAGGTCTCTTGAAACCTTTGTAAATTCCTGAGTGATAAGAGCACTAGAAGCATCTAATGAGGTGACTCTGGGTGGGCTCCTAGATAGCTCCTGGATGGATGCTGGTCACCAGAAAGATAAAGCCATAATTAGAAGCTTGAAATTTTCAACCCTGCCCCCTCCAACCTCTTCAGAAAGGGGAAAAGGGATAAGAAATAAAGTTAATGATTGATCCTATATGATAAAAACCTCAAAACTATGGGGTTTCAGAGAGCTTCCAGGTTGGTGAACACATCAGCCTACTGGGAGGGCAGTGCACCCCAACTCCACAATAATAGAAGTTCCTGCACTTAGGAACCCCCCAGACCTCACTCTATGTATCTCTTCATCTAACTGTTCATCTGTATCCTTTATCATATCATGTAAGAAACTGGTAAATCAGTTTTCCTCAATTCTGTGAGATTGAGGAAATTAACTGAACCTAAGAGGGAGTCATGGGAACCTCTGATTTATACTCAATCAGTCAGAAGCACAGGAGACAACCTGAACTTGCAATTGGCATCTGAAGTCGAGTGGGGGCAGTCTTATGGGACTGAGCCCTTAATCTGTGGGCTCTAATGCTGTCTCTATGTAGTGTCAGAAATGAATGAAATTGTAGGACATCAAGCTGGCGTTGCAGAGAATTGCTTGGTAGGGTTTAAAAAAACTCATACATTTGCTGACCAGAAGAGTCAGAAGTTAAGTGCTCTGTGAGCAATAAAAGAGACACATAGAGTAAAGGCTGGGTGTTGTTTCCTAACCAGTCACCCACAGACACACAGAGGATGTGTTGTTAGGAAGAAACCTTTGTTGTCTTAAAGCTATCATGATTGGGAGGTTAGCTGATACAGGGATGTATCCTAATGTAGCCTTTGTAGGTGGGCTTCCACAAGAGAATTAATGCCACGTAAAACTGAGTGACCATCTTTTCAATTCCCCCAAGAATGGTACATGTAGCTAGTAACACGTATATAACATATATTTTCATTGTCCCTATGCTTATCCTACAGAACATTGCTGGAGAAAACAGCAGAACTCTGAAGACTGGGTTGGCTACAAATGCATGCTATACAATTGTAACTGAGTATACAATCCTGCTTAGCAATTCCATTACATGTGTGTTGATTGCCTTTTACACCGACCAAAACAATACATTCCACAGAGCCTGGGTCATGTGGTATCCTCCAGGTTTTGAAATTACAAAAATACGATTCAAATCTCAGCTTAGCCACTTACTAGCTGTGTGATCCCTGGCAAGTCACTTCATTTCTCCGAGCTTCTGCTTTCTCATATACACAATGGAAAGAAGTCTTAAAAACTACCTGATAAAATTATTCTAAGGAGGTAAGTGTATGTAAATACCAAACATAAGTTCGAAGATCATATTAAAGAAATACTAAGTCCATCAAATTCCCAATCCCACCCATCTGAAGTCTTGTAATAGACATATATTTCATTACCTTCCCTCTGAAGAACAGAATGGCAAAGGAAACAGATATGGTCCCTATCTTTATGGGCCATAGAGTCAAAAAAAAAAATTACGAATTGTGATGTCCTATGAAAGAAGGAGTCCAAGAATAATAGGGAAGCTCTCCTTTAGCAAGAGTGGTTGAATAGACTTACCATATGATCCAGCAATCCTGGGTATATATCTGGAGGAAACTCTAATTCAGAAAGATACCTGCACCCCAATGTTCATAGCAACACTATTTACAATAGTGTTGTATTGTAACAAGACATGGAAGCAACCCAAATGTCCAATGACAGATGATTTGATAAAGAATTTGTGGTGTGTACACACACACACACACACACACACTTTTGATGGAATACTACTCAGTCATAAAAAAAGAATAAAATAATGCCATATGCAGCAATATGGATGGACCTGGAGATCGTTATTCTAAGTGAAGTAAGCCAGAAAGAGAAAGAAAAATACCGTATGATACCACTCATATGTGGAATCTAAAACAATGACACAAATGAACTTATTTACAAAACAGAAATAGACTCACAGACATAGAAAACAAACTTATGGTTACCAGAGGGAAAGGGAAGGTGGAGGGATAAATTGGGAGTGCAGGATTTGCAGATACTAACTATTATATATAAAATAGATCAACAACAAGGTCCTACTGTATATATATATACAGGGAACTACATGGTCAATAACTTGTAGTAGCCTATAATGAAAAAGAATATGAAAAGGAATATATATATATATATATATGCCCACACATATATGTATAACTGAATCACTATGCTGTATACCAGAAATCAACACAACATTGTAAACTGACTATACTTCAATTAAAAACAAAAAAAGGGTGGTTAAGAAAATCTCTCCAAAGAGGTGAGATTTAAGCTGAGACCTGAAAGATGAAAAAGCATCTAACCACTCTGTTTTATCTTACCACCTCTGTAACCTTGGCCTTCCCCCAACTATCATTTGTCTCTCTACTACTCTCCATCACCCTCCATGGGCTACTTGACCTCTGCCTGTAAACATGCACAAGCCTTAGACTTCTCGACGGGCAGAAGGGGTGGTCATACAACCTCATTTGATTTACCATCATCTCGAGTTCTTCATTTTCTTTTTGCCACCATTAAAGAGATTCAAAAGATGGTCGAAGTCTTTCAAAAGTATGATTCCCAAAAATAGAATATGTATTTACTTTCTAAAAAGAACAGCTTTATAAATAAATAAATTAAAATATCAGCTTTGACTAGAATTCCATTCATTTAAAAGTACTGATTTTTTTTAAAAAGTCATATTACTCTCATATCCTGAAAACCCCTTGTTATTGTTCAGATACAGTTCCCTCGTAGCTAGCTTATATGTATATGACATGCACATGCATAGGCATATAATAGACGGGAAGTAAACTTTGAAATTGTAACTAAAAATGATACCATGGATGAGAGGTACGATGGGTAAACCATGCTTTTTAATCGAACGCTTACTAAATGCTCTTACAAATGCTCCTAACCTAACATTTATTTGCCCATGGACTTTAATCATTTCCTGAAGTATTTATGCATGCTCCCTTTTTCAAATGAGAATATTTCTATGGCAAACTAAGGTCAGCTCCACTCCAAATGGCTCCACCTTTTTTGAACTAATATACCTCTTACGTTCATAATTAAGAATTGCCTATTAGTTTGCCAAAGAAAAGATCTGCCAAGTCACAAAATCCCTTAATTTCCTCATAATGTATTTATATACATTTTAGTTGAAACATCAAAATGCTATGCAGAGAGATATAGAAATTCATTCTAAGTCACTATAAACAGCCTTTATTTAAGCCTTACGTTTTATCATAAGCATGTTTTAGCTATATAATAAACATGTTTACATGTAGCTAGTAGTTTCACATGTAAATTCTGTTCCACCAAGAGTCCTATAAATAGAACTGCTTTTAATGGAATAACAATCAAGATAGTATCACATACTGAAGTAATTTTTAAAGAATCATTTTTAAAATCTAAATGAAGAAATTCTTAAAATATTTGGTAACAAGGGTCAGGTGTGAGAAAGTGCAACATAAATGTTAAAACTTTTAAAGAAATGATAACAGAGGAAGAATGGAGAGACAAGGAATTTTACTCGAAGAACTTACTCTATAAATAATAACTGCCTGTAATATTTCCTTTCTACATGCACTTAAAATCTGCTGAAACTAAAATCCTACTCTGAGGAATCTCAGTACATTTGCCTCGGTTACACATGCTTAATATCAAGTTTTGAATGAAGGTGAAACTGAGGAAGCTAGGTATATCTTCACAATTTCAAACTATAATCAATGTGCAAGAAATTAAGCTGTGTATTCTTTAAAAAAAATTATGGAACATACTGCATGAAAGAATGAATATTACACTGAAATTGGGCAGGCATATCAACCAAAAGCATTTCCAGATGGCAAAGAATTCACTGGAACAAGAATTACAGAAGTATATTCAAAGCAATATTCTGTCTTTGATAATTTAGAGGCAGCCATGATAACCACTATTTGTACATGACAGTCATATGAAATAATAAACCTTGCTAGCTATAAACATTACCAAATTCTGACACTATTGATTTATTATGTCTAACAGTGACATCAAACCAAACAACTGACAGAAACAATGTTACAGCTTTAAGAGCAGTTTGTCAACGATTAATACTGCCAAACGGGGTTTAGCTTTATGCTGGGACCACTTGTCTAGCAGTTGTCAATCCAAGCAAAAATTACTACTGCCACACGTCTGCTAACACAGGCCCGAGGCGCCGCTCCGTTAGCCCTCATTACCCCGATCACTGCAAATACAGATGCAAGGCCAGTCCCTATTTAATATGCGTGTTAATTATGCAAATTATTAATTGGGCTGGTGCTTGAGGACTTGTGTTTATGCCCAGATTAGAGTCAATAACTGTATCACACAGCATTCTAAGCCTGACCTGTGACAGAAATAAAGCTGTGCAGAAAGCAACATTTTTTTCATACTCTTCTAGATCAGAACACTAGCCTTATACAGTGTTTCAAATGATTCAGAAAGAGGCCTCACTTGGGAGACAGAGAAACCACAGAATATATCTTTTATTAATACACTTATTTGTTAATAATATTCCTTGCCTGATATTGTTCATAATTATTTACAACATTCATTAAATTATTTTACCAAGTCCATTGTTTCTATTGCAAAAATGTTGAATGCACCAAGCGTTAAAATACATTTTTATAGTTATTTTTTTCCAATAAGGCTATGGTTTGGTCCTGTTTATATTACGTGTCCATAAAAATTGTATGACATGATATTATGTTGTAAATTTTTTTTATTTTAAAAAAATCATATAGATTTAAACCTCCAAAGATAGAGAGCAAAGCTATAAGGTTTTTCCAATTAAAATTTACAGCAGACAATGTTGTAAATTTTATACAGTTGTAATGCTTGCTGCAGTTGTACTGAAATGGGAACTATTGATCAGTGTGATTTCCCAGGATACATGAAGGGGGAACAAGGTATTGCACAAACAGAAACAAAACTTTCATTTGTAAAGCTTTCTATTAGACTTTACTGCCCTCATTTGGTTCTAGATGCATCTATCTAAACAGGAAAAAAAGTCACATTCTCCCCACAGAATTACAATAAAAGCAAAAACAAAAAATCAAACAAACAAAAAGATACACACAGTTAACCAAAAGTAACACTGTGTCCTAGTAAAAGCATAGTTCTGATATACTATCAAGATGATACATATGATTTGATAAAAGGATAATTACCATTTGCAGGAATTTTTTCAAAAAGAAAAACTCTTTAACTTGAAATTGAAAGTAAATCAAGATCAATTAGAATAATTAGTAAAGTATACACTAACAGGAAGAATTAACACATTTATAATATTAAAAATAGTTTCTATGACTATGTTAAAATACCTTATAAATTTTGTAAATATAAGTTATTAGATTTGTCAAGTTTATCGGCATAAAGAAATCAAAAATCTTGGCCTATAAAAAATGTGTTAATGAAAATATTACAGGTTTAATATGAAATCAGATATATTAAAGTTTTGCCTTTTTCTCAACAAAAAATAAAACAAAAGGTCAAATTCCATTCTGCCCAGTTTTGTTGCAGTCTCACTGACAACAGCATCTCAAACTTTTATCTTACAAATAATATAGAATGGCTTTAAGTTATTCAACCAATAAAAGTTACTCATCTCCAAGAGAGTCCCATACAGATAAGCCAGAAAAATAAAATTAAACTGACTTAATTTGACTTGGTCACCCCATGTGTGATATACTCTAGTTCACTGATAAAAAAAAATAGCTACTATTTACCAAGTACCAACTTCTTCACAGGCTTTTCATAACACCCTGATGACAGATATTACTACATTTTTTTATAATGAGAAAACCAAGTCTCAAAGTTCAGTAACTAGTCCAAAGTCATAACTAGGAGTTTGGAACCCAAGGCGACGTGCCACCAAAATACAAGCTCTTTAGATTCAAGCTACCTGTCAGTTGTCCTAAATGACATGATTCCAATGCTTATAAGTACACATGAACTTGACTATGTAAATGGGAAAAGGAGGCAATTATACTTTAGTCTCTTTGATAATTTGAGACAACTGAATAGCTATTTGTATAAGATGTATCAAACACATTTATTCACTGAAAATTATAAAGGTGTAGTTAGAGCACCAAGGATGGACAAATGTTAATTTCTAAAATCAGTGGCTTTCTCAGTAATAATTTTGCGTATATAATTTGAAAGACAATTTTTTGAAAAATTTTATTAAGTACAGTTGATGTACAATATTATATAAGTTACAGGTGTACAATATAGTGATTCACAATTTTTAAAGGTTATACTCCATTTATCATTACTACAGAATGAAAGACAATTATTTGGGAAGCAAGGAGTGACCAAATGAAATTTTTTAACATTAAAAGTAAATTCATGATTCAAATGGCAGGTATATCTTGATACAAATCTTGGTGTTCTCCAAGAATTTCTATCACAGTGCCGTGTGTGTGTTTGTGTGTATGTGTGCACTAATTAATGTCCCCTCTTTAAGTAAATGCACAGTTTTTCATGTTAATGTCCATTTATTAACTAATATTGAGCATTCAAAGTATGTTCTCTCTAAAAGAGGATTTAAAATCTTTTCATTTGGGTATTATTTTAATACTTTAAATTTCTTTTTTCTTTCCTTTTTCTTTTTTGCAGGGGGGAGGTAATTAGGTTTATTTAAATACTTATTTTTTAATTGTGATAATTTACAAGTAATTCAAGAAGCTGATGAGTAACAAGCATTCACTTAAACATAAAAATATTGTTTCTAAAAAAAGGTACATATAATTCAAATGACCTCAGCTTTTATTGGGGATATTTAATCCTTTGACCCAAGTGATTATAATTTCTCAACTTTAATTTGACATTGAAAGTTCACATTACTAAAAGCTGTACTTGAATAAATTGAAGATGGCTTTTCCTTTCTTTTCCCACCTAAAGTTACCCAAAAGTTTGAACTGTCAGGGGTCCTTTGTGGCATCCATGGCTGGGTACATTTCAGTGTATTCTAAATACATATAGTTTTCTAGCAGGTGGCTGACCTTGGTTTCGTAAAAATGCACTAAAAATATGGTTCTTACATTATTTTGGACCATGTCCTCTCGGTGATAGTTCATACAAAAAACATTAAAGTATACTTGGTGAAAGTACATTTAGAACTTTGGGCTATATTTTGAGATTAAACCAGCGATACCCTAATTTGTCAACATTATCAGTAATAGTTAATTTTTACACTTAAAAAAATTCTAAATTCAAGCAGTGAGTGAAATTTAAGTTCTGAAGTGTGGGAAAAGATGGTGAAACACAATACCAACAAGGCCAAGGCCAAGGGTGTGACATCTAGGTGAGCCAGTAAGTCACATACTATACACATACTGACTGCACAGGACAATATTGCAAATTGAGAAAAAGGAAATTTACTTAGACATTAAAAGATAAGCATATCTTAATAAAAGTGTTGACAAAAAACATTAAAAACAAAACAATCTTCTTGCCTTATACTAAACTAGATGATCCAAAGGCCTACTAGGTATTATACATTAATTAATTTTAAAAAAAGTTTGCTATTAGCATTTACAATTTCCTAAGGCAGTGCAGTCCAATCATACAGTCACTATCAAATACTGCCTTTAGAAGCAGAGGAAAAGTTTCAGAGAAATAACTGAAAAGGTAATATTGTCATTAAAAGTTATAACAATTATGAATGTAATATTTCCAGAGGGGAGGGGGAATTTTGTTTCACTTAAGTTCTAACATATTTCGTAGTAGCAAAAAAAAAAAAAAAAATCAATGATAAACTGACCCCAAAACAACACCCACCTTTAATGCTTCCAGAGACTGCATATTGCCAACAGTTTATTCAAAGTCTGAACCAACCTCTCCTTGACGTGCAATGGTACTAAAAAAGCACAAATTCAGAGTGTTTAGAAACTGGAATTTCATTGCTCACTACAGTGCTTATTCCAAATCTAGTCAATGATTCTGAAAGCCAAATTGCCCATTTTTAGTACTGATCAGTTATTACATGGAGAATGTAGTAATTTAGATAACCTCCCACATTAACAGCTTGAATTTAAACAGGTAGTAAGAGGCAACATTCTATTATAAAAGGGAAAAAAGAAATAGACAATGGATGGATCTAATAATGGGAAAAGATAACAAAGACCTAGGATTCTAGCATCTGGCACTAAATGAACTTTTTTGTAAACTGAATGGCGGTTTCCAAAACTGCTCCAAGCATCATTCCTTTGCCAAGGCAGTAAACAGCTTTTATCAGCAATAATGATGGCATAATCCCAGCTAAAAAGGAAAGTAACATATGGCAGCAGCCCTCCAAATACCATCCCGACAAAGTAGGGGGCATTTTTATTACAGCGTCCACTTGCAGAAAATCTGCCAGACATCTTTCCCTTTTTCCTTCTCTTTTTATTTATTTGTTTTTAAACAGGTTATCATCTTATCTAAACTGAATATTACATTCGGGAATTTTAAACTCACGATCCCTTTTTCTTAAATCTAGTCACAGACTTACACAAAAGAGACTGCTACATCTATTCAAAACAATAAAGTTTTTTGAAATCTCTAAATTCATAAACAAATGCTTTTAATTAAGGCTACTGGTTCCCAACATAGTGACTTATACATAGTGAATACCCAGGAAATAACTGATGACAGAGTCTAAGGGTTCTCAAGAAATTCAGGGGGAAAATAATATAAACACAAAATGTTACTTGGTATTAAGCTGATAAACAATGAACTATAGTGAACTGCAAAAAAACAAAAACAAAAAAACCCCATGATCTACAAATGATCTTAATCTTACTAATACGTGTTAAAATGACAGACTTCATAACATACAGCTTTGATCAAAACAATCTCAGTGAAGTATTTTTTAGGCCAACATACTGTTTATCAATAAAAGTGTAAAAGAGGATGCTTCTATAAAATATCTTTTAATGGCCTGCGGGGTGGACTAATGAATCATAAATCTACATTGGTTTTCAATGATGGACTTTCTATTTTCATTGACAAGTCAATGGCTGTCTTTTTTTACCTAGGCTCTTGATCTTTCCTACTACCTTGGAAATATAATCTAAGAATGACAAAGATGTAATTTTCATTCAGATTTTAAGTGTCATAATGAACAGATTTGGAAAGTTAGTTTACTAATTAACACAGCAATTATTGTGTCCTATACATTTAACATCTTATTATACACTTAGCCAAATGCAAACCTTTGTTTACTTCAGGCAGATTTATTAGCTGATAGAGAATCAATGAAAAAGTAAAAGAATGTTAATGTCTTTGACATCTCTACCTATAAATATATTTTCAGGCTGAAAAATGTATCTAATAGCACCACTCACTGATGTGCACTACAGTTTACCACAGTGTCTATATTTCTGTTGTCAGTTTTACAGTATCTCCCTTCATTAAACCTATCAAGTTTTCCTTTTGATCATGCAACCAAGGCCAGAAGACAGATATCTTCCTGGAACAGAGCAGTCTGCCAAGTCTTTCACAAGACCAGCTTAACCTCCCTATTGATTTTTTCAACACTGCAGCCATTCATTGTTTGTGACATTTGGCTGTCGGCTCTTTAACACCCTTCAACCAAATCAATTTCATATTTTTGTCAATGCTCTGCAAGAGGATGAGTAAAAATAGGAAGAGACTTAGCATGATTTAAAATGTTGATTTTCTCAAACAGTTTTATCTTTAGTTTTTATAAAGCTTATAAACTTAATTCATGTGCTTATTTCTATTTCTGTGAAAAACAAGAGAAGCATTGTAAATTATATTTTTTCAGTACAGGACTGACTTATTCTTATTGATCTTTTAAAATCTCTAACTTTTTTAATGTGAATGAATTCTTATACAATCACATACTACTTGACCTAAACACTACTACATGAAAACAGTTATGTTTTCTGTGGTTTGGGTATTTTTAAAAATTCGTAAGAAACATCGTAAGAGACAATATACACAACATCATCATTACAGTGTTTTCAAAAGGCAAACCATGTCAAAAAAGCACAATTCAGCATTTTGTTCAACCCTACGTCTAAACTTCCAGTGCACCTAGATAGTAAATGTCATGGACTGCCGTCAGGCTGCCAATACAAAAAACTCCTTTTGACATCAGTGAGAACAACATGTGAAAATCAGAGACACATATGTTCCAAATAGTGCCAAATCTCCCATCATTCAGAAAATTCAGCAGACTCACGTGGATATAAACAGAGTAAGAACAAAACTCAAAAGAACTAGGTATTTTCATTTTATTTTTGTTAGTAAAATTTTAAGCTACAATTTTATATAATTACTACTAGATTGCCTGTTTTTAGTTTTAATTATCAAAAGAAAGAGAGACTGAAATCTTGACATCACAGTAAGTGATTCACCTAAATATACATTTAAAGACTAAAAAAACAAAGTGAGTTAATGACTTGAAAATCCTGATGGTTCCTCTGGAACCATTATACATTATCACAGAATGCATATAATATGTAATTCTCCAAAATATCTTATAACCTAATATACCTATAGTTTGCTGTATATTAACAGATGTTCCAAAAATATCCAAACATAGCTATATTGTGAAATAAAAATTTAAAAGTTGCAAAGGCTATTTTAAGTGTAAGCATTTATCTAACACATCTAAATCATTAAAAGCACAAATTAATAATCTGACAATTTAAATAGCAACAATGAAGCCTTTTGGAAATACAGTGCATATACATATTTAGGATGTTTCCAAAATGTAAATAATTACATTTCATCAAATCTAAGACACCATCACTTGTAAGATTCACCATGAATTTATGTGCTACTGTAAAGGGAAAAAAAACTGCCAATTACACTATGACATGACATCGATTGTTAGAAGCATCCTAATTTCAAAAACGTTAAAATGTGGGGAGGAAATGAACATCTTAGAATCAATGAAACATTGTAATGATGAACTAGAATAACATCTACTACTGGTTCTTTATGTGTGTCATTTTTAAATGTGCACGTTAAATATTGCAACATAGCACTTCAGGTCACTTTGGAACATGAACGTGACCTTTTGCCTAACAAACTGACTCCCACGTTATTCTTTGACACCTTAAGGATATGCCGCTGTATAATGAAGTACAGCATAATGAATAAAGCACACAGGAGGAAACCACATCATATCTGCCATATTTGCAAATACATCACTCTGAAAAATTCAACTAAACAACTAAGAATCTTCAGAGCATTCTCCATAGCAAAGATTATGGAAGAAACACTTTGGAATTAGGACTTTATGTTTGAATAAGGGTCTGCCACTCCCTAGTTAGGTGACCCTGGGCAAGCTACTTAACATTGCTGAGCCTCAGTTTTTTTCACTGATGAAAAGAGAAATAACACCTGCCTCTCAGAACTACTGTGAAAACTAAATGAAATAATTCTTAATAGAGTATCTGGCACCTTGTACATGTTCAATAAATGTTTCTTTCCTCTCTTCCCACTATCAAGCTATTGCAAAATCTGCACTAAAACCATACAAAAGCTAATGAACAGCTGACTTCAGATCAATCTGACATAACATATTTAAGATGTTGCTGATGTCTCCCTAGAAATCATTTTACAGTATCACAGAATGCATATGGCAACCAGTTACATATGATTAGATCCACGAGAATATAGTCTCATAACGGCAGGAATTTGTCTGTTTTTTTCACTGCTACATCCTTAGCATCTATAACAATGCCTGGCACTTATTAGGCACTCAGCAAATCAGGATCTCAAAGAACTTTTAACTTTCAATCCCTCATTAAATTTTACCTTGGTAACAACTCATTGAAGACAATGCAGTAAAGGATTATTTTCTTCTACCTCTTTCATCCTAAAGAATTAACTGACCATAACAATGTTAATCTTAACAGCATAATTCAACAGTAACATTCTAATTCAACAACTGTTTATTGAGTATCTACCATTAGACTAGCACAATGCTAGGTACAGAGGAAAAAACTCCAAATAGTGTAAGATACATTGCTGGCTTTACTGGAAGACAAAATAATAACATGTCTAAATAGTATAAGATACATTGCTGTCTTTACTGGGAGACAAAATAGTAACACACATGAAATTAGATGTGATCAAATTTCAAAATGAACCATATAGATAATAATTTTTCCCCTGGAGAACTAAAAATTAAAATAATTTAGAACAAGATAAATAAAAACACAGAAGACTGCTGGAATCAAGAAATCACAAAATGAGGTGATTTTTGATGTGAGACATGCTAATCCAGACATGCTATTTGATCATTGTTCGTGAGGTAATGTAGGATATTTGAAACACTCTACACTATGTGAAGTCTATAGATTCCAAACTAGAGATTATTAGCTCTCTAGAGCAGAGGTGGAAATATTTCACTCAAGGTAAGTTACACAGGGTAAAAGAGCATCAATGAACTGGACTGGACATAAACAATCAACATGTAAGGTCTAGGTCAGCCTACCTTAGCACCTGTTCAACATATTTACTGATGCTACTGTGTACAGGCCCTGTGCAAAGCATCTGGGTGTACAAAGATAATAAGAAACACACCTATTACAAAAAGCTATTAGAGGAGAGAGCAGTTAATTTAGATTGCAGTGATCTATTTGTGCCTCTGCAATTACAACCATTCTACAGGTTAAATTCATGGATTGAAAGATGGGACAAGATAGTTTACTAGAAAAGATCCAGTTCCTAAACTGCTGCTCATTTGAAAAAATGGTAAGAAAAAAAAGTTTCTGCAAAATGAATATGTGATCTTTGTGGGAATGTTGAAAAATACAAAAAAGTATAAAGAAGAATATGTAAAGAATCCTATTTCCACTACTGAGAGGTAACCATTATTTAATGCAAATATTTGGTCTTTACTCTTTTTCTATTTTTTCCCTATATGAAAGAACTTGGAGAAAAAAAAACCCTAAGAACATATTATATTACTATCTTATAAACTGCTTTATAAATTTAACATATTGAACATTTCCAAATTATTAGGTATTCTTTTAAAACATGGTTTTAAATAATCATATGGAATTCTATCACATGACTATGGCAATAATTTAACCACGTCAACAATTGTTGGATATTTCAACTGTTTACAATTTTGTCTTATTAGGAATAATACTGCAAATCAGACCACTGAGTAATTAAATAGTAGATATAGAGGAGTTTCCCATAGATGATTTCAACTAATAAATGAAAAAAGAATAATAATATATGTCTGTTTTGCAATCCCAAATATACTAGATGTAGGCATTGAGTGTCAGTAAGTACAAACATCATAAAAAAAAGAAAGAAAAGCAGACAATATGTGTCACCTGATATAGGAAGATAACACAATCTATAAAGCAATCCTGCAGGGAGGGGAAAAAAATTAAACTAGAATCTGATTAAGCCTATAGATCCAACTGTCTGTCAACTTGCAGGAAATACAAAGAGAACAGAAGAACATGTTAAACTATACCATGGGGATGCAATCAGTAAAATCCAGACTGGGAAATTATAGGACTAACAATCCTATTTTTTTGACAATAAAGTGTAAGGGGAAAAAAAGGAAAAGCTTTAAATTTTTAAAAATCTTAAAGATATATCAACCAATTGCAAAGGGTAGACTCTATGTGCATCCTGATTCAAATAAACCACTTGGATATAGAATAGTAAAGAATTATTGTTAATATTGCTAATATTTTGGTATAATATGGTTATATATTATGATTTTTTAAAAAGAATCCTGACTTCTTAGAGGTACATACTGAAATATTTACAAGTGAAATAATATGTCTTGGATTTACTTCAAAAAATATATGAGAGAGAAAGATAATCAAGGTAAGAATAGGGCCAGATTGGCCATGAGTTGGTCAAGTTTGGTGTTTGGTGTTCTGCTATTCCATCTTCTGCAGTATGGCTCAAAATTCACCCTAATAAACATCTGGGGTGGGGGAGAGGGAGAGCGAGCAAGCAGTGGTGGGTGGGGAGAGACAAGGAAGAAAGAAGGGAGGATGTTGCTTCAGTGACCATCTTTGTAAGCATATCTTTATGTATACCTGACTAATTCCTTAATATTAATTCCTAAAAGCAAAATATGTGGGAATAAATGTTTCTAAAGCTTTCAAAATATTTTTCTAAAATGACCTAAAAACTTGTGCCAGTTTACACTCCTCTAAGCAGCACGTATAGTAGTGTGCATTTCCCACAAGCATAATTT